>NC_047021.1:0-231719 GCF_902652985.1 Pecten maximus
AAGGCTAAGGTTTTAGTGTAAGGTTTAGGTTTAAGGTTAAGGCTAAGACTGAAACATCATTGGCTTTATATCGTCATTAAAGAAAAAGAAAGCCGAAGAGACAACATCAGCTAAAGGTAAGACTTGTCAAATTCCTCTAATTTCAAATGAATTTCATCAATGCTAATGTGTTGACCACACGTGGTATAAACTATGTACGCGTTTTGATTGGCTAACACGGTAAACTTTGACCCAAGCTGCAATTGTTATTGACGTCATCAATAATTTAATGACGTCACATCACCGGGTCCCGGACGTCACCGTTACACTTTAATTGCATACACGAAATTATACTTGGCCACGTTTCCCTTTAATTTAAGCCGATATTATTGTGGTAGAAACAGGTCACACGGCTCGAAATTGTTGGAAATGGAATTTATTTCACACTCGTAAGTTATTTTTTACAAGTTGCAAAAAACACTCGCTAAAGCTCGTGTCTTTTGTAACTTTAAAGAAATAACTTACTCGTATGAAATAAATTCCATATCCAATAACACCTCGTTGTGTAACTCGTATTTATCGAATGATAGACTCTGCATTTAATTGTATTGTTTTACTTTCCTTGAATGGAAAATATATCAACTGGATAATGTCTGCTTTGTATTCTGCAAAATCATATTTTGGACGATTGTCAGAACATTAGTTTTTGGTGCTTAACATTTTTGAAGGCTAAAATAATTTTTTAGGTTTGAAGATACTATTAATGTTAAGGTTTAAGGTTAAGCTTTAAGTTTGAGGTTAAGGTTAAGTTTTGAATGTAAGGTTTATATTTGAGGTTAAGGCTAAGGTTAAGGTTTGAGTGTAATTTTCAGGGTTAAGGTTTAGGCTAAGGTTTATGTGTGAGGCTAAGGTTAAGGTTTAGGTTTGAGGCTAAGGTTTAGGTTTAAGTTTAAGGGTAAGGCTAAGTTTTGAGTGTAAGGTTTAGAGTCAATGTTAAGGCTAAGATTTTGGTTTGAGTGTAATGTTTATGTTTAATGGTAAGTCTAAGGTTAAGGTTTGAGTGTAAGGTTTAGATTTGAGGTCCAGGCTAAGGTTTAGGTTTGAGTTTAAGGTTTATGTTTAAGTGTAAGGTTTATGTTTGAGTTTAAGGTTTATGTTTGAAGGTAAGGCTAAAGTTAAGGTTTGAGTGTAATATTTATGTTTGAGGGTAAGGCTCATGTTTAGGTTTGAGGGTAAGGCTACGATTTAAGTGTAAGGTTAATGGTTAAGGTTTGAGTGTAAGGTTTCAGATTTGAGGTTAAGGCTAAGGTTTAGGATTGAGTGCAAAGTTTATGTTTGAGGATAAAGCTAAGGATTAAATTTGGTATGAAAGTTCATGGTTTCAATAATTTTATGTATTGAGACTATTTTTTTAGAGTCAGAACAAATCTATGAGCATACTTAGAAGCGATGCTACTGAATATTTTCTTTGACTTAGTCTGATCATGTTACATCACAAACAGGAGCATCAACAAATCAATACACTCAATAACTTTGCTGGCGAAACAGCTTCCCATCCCATAAAGCACACTCATTGGTTTTCATCCTCTTCCATTGCTTGCATTTAATAAACATATTTCAAGAACTCACAGCCCTCTTACCACTGGAACCACCAGTAACAATCCTCTTGGTATGCGATTTACTGGGTTTTGCTACAAATTCTTCTACAAATTGTTTTTTTTAACATCTTATGTCATCATAGTATGTATCAAAAGCAAATGTAAGACACATATGATGTCACACACATGCTGGGAACTTCGAACTCTGTTCCAGCAGTTGTCTACAAAGATATAGCCTGCCAATCTTACCTGTACATCAAATCGGTTTATGATAGACTGCACCCATTCTTCCGGTTTTTTGGGGTGGCAATCATCAAGACGAATGGTCAATGCAAAACTAACCCTCCGAGCCTGCGACCGCCATGTTTCTTGTTGAGTCAAGCTTGCCATCTTTTGCGTCATTGTTTAAAATCAAGAATTAATTCGTTTCCTAATAATAACAATAATTTTTAATAATCATAAACATCACAATCACCCTTAGGGCTACTAAAAGTCCTGCTGTTCGGAAATATTTGAAAAATAAAAACAGATTGTCCAGTATTTCCGTCCATAGTTCACTATTGTTCACAATAAAAGAACACGATTTGTTAGGTGACTTGAGGTTGCCCCCGTGGTGAGTCGACATACTCATTCTGCTTTCCTTGGTGCGGCCGCATCTGTTCAATAGTGATGACAACACCACTTCCTTGATTTGGCAGTGGCTGAGTCGCTCTGGTGTTTGGTCTTAGCATTAAATTCTTAATATGCTGCAGCCTAATGCATCCCCATCCAATAAACAAGAGGCCCAGGGGCCTTAACGGTCATCTGACTCTAAATTAAAACCCTTATATTATTGTAGTATGCATTCTCTGTAGCAAGTATATAGTGGCACTGTTAGCAATTGTGGCCATCTTGGATTTCTGACCGACCCAATAAATAACAACACTTGGTCTGGACTATCTAAGGATAATTTCTGGTAAGTTAGAGCTGAATCCCATCGGTGGAATTTGAGAAGAAGTTTGAAATAGGTGTTGTTCAGGAAAACCATGATTGCGCAATCATGTTACAAAATGGCCGCCGTTGCTGCTATGTCAAAGTTTTTACGAGGCTGAAAAAATAACAACACTTTGTTGGCCCTCCTTTCTTAACATCCTCACCAATTTCCAGCTCAATGGCACCAGACGAACTGGAGAAGTTTAAAATGTGTTTTTTTAAGATGGCGGATATGGCGGCCATCTTGGATTTCAGACCAATCTGAAAAATAACAACACTTGGTCGGGATCATCTCAGGCAAGTTTCAGCCCAACAGCACTGGTGGAACTTGAGAAGAAGTTTAAGATGTGTTTTTGAAGATGGTGCTTATGGTGGCCATCTTGGATTTCGGACCGACCCCAAAAATAACAACACTTGTTTGGGATAAAATCAGGATCATTTCAGGCAAGTTTCAGCCCAACAGCACTGGTGGAACTTGAGAAGAAGTTTAAAATGTGTTTTTGAAGATGGTGGTTATGGTGGCCATCTTGGATTTCGGACCGACTTGGAAAATAACAACACTTGGTCGGCATCATATCAGGATCGTTTCAGGCAAGTTTCAGCTCAATAGCACTGGTGGAACTTGAGAAGAAGTTTAAAATGTGTTTTTCAAGATGGCGGCTATGGCGGCCATCTTGGATTAAGGACCGACCCCAAAAATAACTACACTTGGTCGGGATCATATCAGGATCATTTCAGGCAAGTTTCAGCTCAATAGCACTGATGAAACTTGAGAAGAAGTTTTAAATGTGTTTTTCAAGATGGCGGCTATGGCGGCCATCTTGGATTTCGGACCGACCCGAAAAATAACAACACTTGGTCGGGATCATATCAGGATCATTTCAGGCAAGTTTCAGTTCAATAGCACTGGTGGAACTTGAGAAGAAGTTTAAAATGTGTTTTTCAAGATGGCGGCTATGGCGGCCATCTTGGATTTCGGACCGACCCGAAAAATAACAACACTTGGTCGGGATCATATCAGGATCATTTCAGGCAAGTTTCAGCTCAATAGCACTGGTGGAACTTGAGAAGAAGTTTAAAATGTGTTTTTCAAGATGGCGGCTATGGCGGCCATCTTGGATTTCTGACCGACCCGAAAAATAACTACACTTGGTCGGGATCATATCAGGATCATTTCAGGCAAGTTTCAGCTCAATAGCACTGGTGGAACTTGAGAAGAAGTTTAAAATGTGTTTTTCAAGATGGCGGCTATGGCGGCCATCTTGGATTTCGGACCGACCCGAAAAATAACAACACTTGGTCGGGATCATATCAGGATCATTTCAGGCAAGTTTCAGCTCAATAGCACTGGTGGAACTTGAGAAGAAGTTTAAAATGTGTTTTTCAAGATGGCGGCTATGGCGGCCATCTTGGATTACGGACCGACCCCAAAAATAACTACACTTGGTCGGGATCATATCAGGATCATTTCAGGCAAGTTTCAGCTCAATAGCACTGGTGGAACTTGAGAAGAAGTTTAAATGTGTTTTTCAAGATGGCGGCTATGGCGGCCATCTTAGATTTCGGACCGACCCGAAAAATAACAACACTTGGTCGGGATCATATCAGGATCATTTCAGGCAAGTTTCAGCTCAATAGCACTGGTGGAACTTGAGAAGAAGTTTAAAATGTGTTTTTCAAGATGGCGGCTATGGCGGCCATCTTGGATTTCGGACCGACCCGAAAAATAACAACACTTGGTCGGGATCATATCAGGATCATTTCAGGCAAGTTTCAGCTCAATAGCACTGGTGGAACTTGAGAAGAAGTTTAAAATGTGTTTTTCAAGATGGCGGCTATGGCGGCCATCTTGGATTTCGGACCGACCCGAAAAATAACAACACTTGGTCGGGATCATATCAGGATCATTTCAGGCAAGTTTCAGCTCAATAGCACTGGTGGAACTTGAGAAGAAGTTTAAAATGTGTTTTTCAAGATGGCGGCTATGGCGGCCATCTTGGATTTCGGACCGACCCGAAAAATAACAACACTTGGTCGGGATCATATCAGGATCATTTCAGGCAAGTTTCAGCTCAATAGCACTGGTGGAACTTGAGAAGAAGTTTAAATGTGTTTTTCAAGATGGCGGCTATGGCGGCCATCTTGGATTTCGGACCGACCCGAAAAATAACAACACTTGGTCGGGATCATATCAGGATCATTTCAGGCAAGTTTCAGCTCAATAGCACTGGTGGAACTTGAGAAGAAGTTTAAAATGTGTTTTTCAAGATGGCGGCCATCTTGGATTTCAGACCGACCCGAAAAATAACTACACTTGGTCGGGATCATATCAGGATCATTTCAGGCACGTTTCAGCTCAATAGCACTGGTGGAACTTGAGAAGAAGTTTAAATGTGTTTTTCAAGATGGCGGCTATGGCGGCCATCTTGGATTTCGGACCGACCCGAAAAATAACAACACTTGGTCGGGATCATATCAGGATCATTTCAGGCAAGTTTCAGCTCAATAGCACTGGTGGAACTTGAGAAGAAGTTTAAAATGTGTTTTTCAAGATGGCGGCTATGGCGGCCATCTTAGATTTCGGACCGACCCGAAAAATAACAACACTTGGTCGGGATCATATCAGGATCATTTCAGACAAGTTTCAGCTCAATAGCACTGGTGGAACTTGAGAAGAAGTTTAAAATGTGTTTTTCAAGATGGCGGCTATGGCGGCCATCTTGGATTAGGACCGACCCCAAAAATAACTAACACTTGGTCGGGATCATATCAGGATCATTTCAGGCAATGTTTCAGCTCAATAGCACTGGTGGAACTTGAGAAGAAGTTTAAAATGTGTTTTCCAAGATGGCGGCTATGGCGGCCATCTTAGATTTCGGACCGACCCGAAAAATAACAACACTTGGTCGGGATCATATCAGGATCATTTCAGGCAAGTTTCAGTTTAATAGCACTGGTGGAACTTGAGAAGAAGTTTAAAATGTGTTTTTCAAGATGGCGGCTATGGCGGCCATCTTGGATTTCTGACCGACCCGAAAAATAACAACACTTGGTCGCGATCATATCAGGATCAATTCAGGCAAGTTTCAGCTCAATAGCACTGGTGGAACTTGAGAAGAAGTTTAAAATGTGTTTTTCAAGATGGCGGCTATGGCGGCCATCTTGGATTTCTGACCGACCCCAAAAATAACTACACTTGGTCGGGATCATATCAGGATCATTTCAAGCAAGTTTCAGCTCAATAGCACTGGTCAAACTTGAGAAGAAGTTTTAAATGTGTTTTTCAATATGGCGGCTATGGCGGCCATCTTGGATTTCGGACCGACCCGAAAAGTAACAACACTTGGTCGGGATCATATCAGGATCATTGCAGGCAAGTTTCAGCTCAATAGCACTGGTGGAACTTGAGATGAAGTTTAAAATGTGTTTTTCAAGATGGCGGCTATGGCGGCCATCTTGGATTACGGACCGACCCCAAAAATAACTACACTTGGTCGGGATCATATCAGGATCATTTCAGGCAAGTTTCAGCTCAATAGCACTGGTGAAACTTGAGAAGAAGTTTTAAATGTGTTTTTCAAGATGGCGGCTATGGCGGCCATCTTAGATTTCGGACCGACCCGAAAAATAACAACACTTGGTCGGGATCATATCAGGATCATTTCAGGCAAGTTTCAGCTCAATAGCACTGGTGGAACTTGAGAAGAAGTTTAAAATGTGTTTTTCAAGATGGCGGCTATGGCGGCCATCTTGGATTTCTGACCGACCCCAAAAATAACTACACTTGGTCGGGATCATATCAGGATCATTTCAAGCAAGTTTCAGCTCAATAGCACTGGTCAAACTTGAGAAGAAGTTTTAAATGTGTTTTTCAATATGGCGGCTATGGCGGCCATCTTGGATTTCGGACCGACCCGAAAAGTAACAACACTTGGTCGGGATCATATCAGGATCATTGCAGGCAAGTTTCAGCTCAATAGCACTGGTGGAACTTGAGAAGAACTTTAAAATGTGTTTTTCAAGATGGCGGCTATGGCGGCCATCTTGGATTACGGACCGACCCCAAAAATAACTACACTTGGTCGGGATCATATCAGGATCATTTCAGGCAAGTTTCAGCTCAATAGCACTGGTGAAACTTGAGAAGAAGTTTTAAATGTGTTTTTCAAGATGGCGGCTATGGCGGCCATCTTAGATTTCGGACCGACCCGAAAAATAACAACACTTGGTCGGGATCATATCAGGATCATTTCAGGCAAGTTTCAGCTCAATAGCACTGGTGGAACTTGAGAAGAAGTTTAAAATGTGTTTTTCAAGATGGCGGCTATGGCGGCCATCTTGGATTTCTGACCGACCCCAAAAATAACTACACTTGGTCGGGATCATATCAGGATCATTTCAAGCAAGTTTCAGCTCAATAGCACTGGTGAAACTTGAGAAGAAGTTTTAAATGTGTTTTTCAATATGGCGGCTATGGCGGCCATCTTGGATTTCGGACCGACCCGAAAAGTAACAACACTTGGTCGGGATCATATCAGGATCATTGCAGGCAAGTTTCAGCTGAATAGCACTGGTGGAACTTGAGAAGAAGTTTTAAATGTGTTTTTCAAGATGGCGGCTATGGCGGCCATCTTAGATTTCGGACCGACCCGAAAAATAACAACACTTGGTCGGGATCATATCAGGATCATTTCAGACAAGTTTCAGCTCAATAGCACTGGTGGAACTTGAGAAGAAGTTTAAAATGTGTTTTTCAAGATGGCGGCTATGGCGGCCATCTTGGATTTCTGACCGACCCCAAAAATAACTACACTTGGTCGGGATCATATCAGGATCATTTCAAGCAAGTTTCAGCTCAATAGCACTGGTGAAACTTGAGAAGAAGTTTTAAATGTGTTTTTCAATACGGCGGCTATGGCGGCCATCTTGGATTTCGGACCGACCCGAAAAGTAACAACACTTGGTCGGGATCATATCAGGATCATTGCAGGCAAGTTTCAGCTCAATAGCACTGGTGGAACTTGAGAAGAAGGTGAAAATGTGTTTTTCAAGATGGCGGCTATGGCGGCCATCTTGGATTACGGACCGACCCCAAAAATAACTACACTTGGTCGGGATCATATCAGGATTATTTCAGGCAAGTTTCAGCTCAATAGCACTGGTGAAACTTGAGAAGAAGTTTTAAATGTGTTTTTCAATACGGCGGCTATGGCGGCCATCTTGGATTTCGGACCGACCCGAAAAGTAACAACACTTGGTCGGGATCATATCAGGATCATTGCAGGCAAGTTTCAGCTCAATAGCACTGGTGGAACTTGAGAAGAAGGTGAAAATGTGTTTTTCAAGATGGCGGCTATGGCGGCCATCTTGGATTACGGACCGACCCCAAAAATAACTACACTTGGTCGGGATCATATCAGGATTATTTCAGGCAAGTTTCAGCTCAATAGCACTGGTGAAACTTGAGAAGAAGTTTTAAATGTGTTTTTCAAGATGGCGGCTATGGCGGCCATCTTAGATTTCGGACCGACCCGAAAAATAACAACACTTGGTCGGGATCATATCAGGATCATTTCAGGCAAGTTTCAGTTCAATAGCACTGGTGGAACTTGAGAAGTTTAAAATGTGTTTTTCAAGATGGCGGCTATGGCGGCCATCTTGGATTTCTGACCGACCCGAAAAATAACAACACTTGGTCGCGATCATATCAGGATCATTTCAGGCAAGTTTCAGCTCAATAGCACTGGTGGAACTTGAGAAGAAGTTTTAAATGTGTTTTTCAATATGGCGGCTATGGCGGCCATCTTGGATTTCGGACCTACCCGAAAAGTAACAACACTTGGTCGGGATCATATCAGGATCATTGCAGGCAAGTTTCAGCTCAATAGCACTGGTGGAACTTGAGAAGAAGTTTAAAATGTGTTTTTCAAGATGGCGGCTATGGCGGCCATCTTGGATTACGGACCGACCCCAAAAATAACTACACTTGGTCGGGATCATATCAGGATTATTTCAGGCAAGTTTCAGCTCAATAGCACTGGTGAAACTTGAGAAGAAGTTTTAAATGTGTTTTTCAAGATGGCGGCTATGGCGGCCATCTTAGATTTCTGACCGACCCGAAAAATAACAACACTTGGTCGCGATCATATCAGGATCATTTCAGGCAAGTTTCAGCTCAATAGCACTGGTGGAACTTGAGAAGAAGTTTAAAATGTGTTTTTCAAGATGGCGGCTATGGCGGCCATCTTGGATTTCTGACCGACCCCAAAAATAACTACACTTGGTCGGGATCATATCAGGTTCATTTCAGGCAAGTTTCAGCTCAATAGCACTGGTGAAACTTGAAAAGAAGTTTTAAATGTGTTTTTCAAGATGGCGGCTATGGCGGCCATCTTGGATTTCGGACCGACCCGAAAAATAACAACACTTGGTCGGGATCATATCAGGATCATTTCAAGCAAGTTTCAGTTCAATAGCACTGGTGGAACTTGAGAAGAAGTTTAAAATGTGTTTTTCAAGATGGCGGCTATGGCGGCCATCTTGGATTTCTGACCGACCCGAAAAAGAACAACACTTGGTCGGCATCATATCAGGATCGTTTCAGGCAAGTTTCAGCTCAATAGCACTGGTGGAACTTGAGAAGAAGTTTAAAATGTGTTTTTCAAGATGGCGGCTATGGCGGCCATCTTGGATTTCTGACCGACCCGAAAAAGAACAACACTTGGTCGCGATCATATCCGGATCATTTCAGGCAAGTTTCAGCTCAATAGCACTGGTGGAACTTGAGAAAAAGTTTAAAATGTGTTTTTCAAGATGGCGGCTATGGCGGCCATCTTGGATTTCAGACCAATCTAATAAATAACAACACTTGGTCGGGATCATCTCAGGATCATTTCTGGCAAGTTTCAGCCCAACAGCACTGGTGGAACTTGAGAAGTTTAAAATGTGTTTTCAAAATGGCGGCTATGGCGGCCATCTTGGATTTCGGACTGACCCGAAAAATAACAACACTTGGTCAGGACCATCTCAGGATCCTTTCAGACAAGTTTCAGCTTAATCCCACTGGTGGAAATTGAGAAGAAGATTGAAATGTGAAAAGTTTACGCACGGCGCACGGCGGACGGCGCATCGACATGCATGTGCACAATGCCTCCAAGATGGAATCCAAACAACTGAGCAAATATGCCAGGAAGTATATAGATACAGATGACAAACCAGCAACATCTATTGACGAACATACACAACTAAACGAGGTTGTAGAAAGCAAACTAAGGAAGCCGGTATCTTTTCCTAGAAAGGTTTTGAACCACAAGTTAAAAGAGTCGATTGTTAGCAGGACAGCCACTTCTGCTTCATCAGCATCTTCTTTCTTATCATCAGCATCCGCTTCCGCTTCCGCTTCTTGGGCGTTTTCGTCCTACAGGCAGGTTCCGACTTTAATGTCATTCAAAACATGGTTGATGTCCGTTGAGAGGGGTAAGACTTTTCGAACCGCCATTCAGCATACAACTGCGGTGATGAAAATCTGGACAAATGTGGATGCAGACATGGACATTGCCTCCATCCAGGACGAGACTATGGTGCGGACGTACTGGCTAGAGACTTACAGGGAGACCAAACAGCCAGGAACACTGAAGTCTATGCTTGGGTCTTTAAAGGAATTCGTCCGATTTCTTTGTGTAAGCAAACCTGAGGGATTCTCCAAGGACAAATCGGAAAATACCTTGGCAGCAATCGACCGGTGGTGCAACACTCTAACAAAGACTGGACGGGTTCGAGCTGTTGTCCATTCTGTTGAAGACATGGAGACCCAGATATCTACCAGTGAGATCAGAAATGCGCTTTCGTCGGACCACGCGACACTGGCGAAAGCGTTCCTGAACCAGCTACAGAATGGGGATAGAAGAACCGTAGACATCACAATGGCCGTGTACACAACGTCTCGGAACTTTCTCCTAATGTACATCCTGGCAGCAAACGCGCAGCGTTCCGGGGCCGTCTGTAACATCACGTTGAGAGCATTAGAGTACGCACAGGAAAAGGACGGGAAGATGCTCATAACCGTACATGAGCACAAGACGGGATTCCGAACGCCATGTATACTTGTCATCACCATGGAAATCTGGAACTTGAACCTAAAGATGCGAAAGGTGTTATTGAATTCCGTGAGGACATTCTGAACCCTTCATCAAGGGTATTCCTCACCTGGACGGGAAAAGCAATGAATCAAAGCCAGTTAAACAGTGCACTAAATGAATTTTGGAAGGACGCAAAGCAGACATCATCAATCTCCGCAACCAAAATTCGCAAGGCGACCGTCACCAACGTACGCAAATCCAATCCGGAAATGCGGGAACAACTTGGAAGCCACATGACCCATGGCGCCGCTACTGCAGACAAGTACTACTTGCTACACGATCGGCAATCAGAGAGCGTGGGATTAGCAAATACAATAGCTGAGGTCATGCTTGGCGCAACACAAGAAGCTTCCCCCGAATCAACCAACCCAACACCAAAGGAATACATTGAAACCGAGGACGACGATCCGAGTCCAACCTTCCATCGTTTCCTGCCACTTACAGCGAAGACACTGACACGGAGGACGATGATTGGGATGTTGTAAAAGTACATGGGCGCAGGTTATATACAAATAATGAGGCACTTCTTCTTTCGACTACATACACCATTGTGAAAGGAGACTGGTCTATTACTCAAAAAGACGTGGTACACGTGTGGAAACAAGATGAAACAGCAAAGGAATTACTTAAAAAATACACCCCTAAAGGTGTAAGCAGACAGAGTTAGAACAGCTAGCAAACAGTGGAAGAAGAAAACCACCGACGCGTAATTCAGTTACACAAATGAGGCAAATTTGTCCAGGACTGACTTAAAATGAGAGGTTGGTTGTAACGTTAATAGTAATGATTATGATACGAATCGATGTAAATTTTTGATTTTAAAGGATGACGAATAATGTTAAATATTATGACTCCTTTTCATGATAGATGATGTGAAACGAAATTAACAAATAATAATTGATATAATTCAAGCTATATTAACAGTGATTGTGATGTTGATTGTAATGATTATTATACGAATCGATGTTAATTCTTGATTTTAAAGGATGACGAATGATGTACCATTTTATGACTCCTTTTCATGATAGATGATGATGTGAAACGAAATTAAACCATAAGCATGATGTGTTTTGTTGTTTCCTTACTTTAATTTAAGAAACTAAAAAGTCATACGAGTCTCCAAACTTGGCAGTCACAAAGTTTAATATCCAAAAACTTGTTTAGGACAATCAGCTTCATCGCAATAATTCGCTTTTTAGGCAACAACATTGAATTTCGTTACATGATTGCAAATTTCTGCGTTTAAACAAATTTCAAAAAGTATGCTTTTCTAAGTGGTTTTCCTTACCATTGCGAAGTAAAAAAAAAACCATAAAGCAGAATATAAGGAAACTGGCAACAATTGAAATTATAACCGCGACATTTTGCAATTTTGTAACGAAGTTCTACATTTACTTTACAAAGTTGGATTTCTTCAGAGTTAGGTTGAAAATTGTTATATTTGATAAATATGATAATTTTCTGATGAAAATGACTAAGCAACGAAAATTTTAAAAAGTTGTCGTGTTTGTTTGTCCATCCAGTTAACCGCGAGGAATTGCAATTTCGTAACGAAATTATTTCGTTACAAAATTGCAATCCCTCGCTGTTAGGTGGATGAACGAAAAGAAATAAAAATAACTTTTCCATTTCCGTCGTATAATGGCAAGGTAAACTAGAAAATGGTCGTAATGATCAACTTTGGTTTGGTTTGGTTTGGTTTATTTTGTTTAACGTCCTATTAACATCTAAGGTCATTTAAGGACGGCCTCTCGTGCGTGCGACATTTATGAGTGTGGTGAGTGCGTATGCGTGTTTTGGGAGGCTGCGGTATGTTCGTGTTAAGTCTCCTTGTGATAGGCCGGAACGTTTGCCGATTTAAAGTGCTATCTCACTGAAGCATACTGCCGAAGACACCCAGCAGCACACCCCACCCGGTCACATTATACTGACAACGGGCCAAGCAGTCGTCCCACTCCAAATAAGCCGAGCGCTAAGCAGGAGTAGCAACTACCATTTTTAAAGACTCTGGTTTGGTTTGGTTTGGTTTGGTTTATTTTGTTTAACGTCCTATTAACATCTAAGGTCATTTAAGGACGGCCTCCCGTGCGTGCGACATGTATGAGTGTGGTGAGTGCGTATGTGTGTTTTGGGAGGCTGCGGTATGTTCGTGTTAAGTCTCCTTGTGATAGGCCGGAACTTTTACCGATTTAAAGTGCTACCTCACTGAAGCATACTGCCGAAGACACCTAGCAGCACACCCCACCCGGTCACATTATACTGACAACGGGCCAACCAGTCGTCCCACTCCAAATATGCCGAGCGCTAAGCAGGAGTAGCGACTACCATTTTTAAAGACTCTGGTATGTCTCGGCTAGAGGACAGAACCCAAAACCTTCCTCACAGTGGCGAACGCTCAACTAAAGGCCAAAAGTGAGGCATTGTCAAGGGAGACATTAGGAAGAAGAAAGTTATCAAGAAAGAAGAGAAAAGATAAGATCCCAAGTTTAGTCGCCTCTTACGATCATGCCATGGGGGCAGCAGGTACAATTCTTACGCCCTACCTGCAGGGCAGTAATTATCAAACATTACATTTCCATTACTTAACCCTGAGGAAATGCAACTTGGTAACGAAATTCTTTATTTCGTAACATGATGGCAAGACGGCGCGTTCAGAAGCATTATTAATTGTCACAGAAAAACATTTTGATTTTTCAACTTGATACTTAAAAAACAATACATTTAATCAGATCTGACACTAAAATTAGCAAATTAACCCTGATCTTGGAGAAACACAATTTTGCAATAAAAATAGTTTCGTTACCGAATAGCAATTTCTCGGGGTTAGCTATTTTGACAAACAAACACGACAATAACTTTTTTATTTTCGTTGTTTATAATCATGCTCACCAGAAAATGGTCATTAGTACCTAACGCTTACATTTAAATCACGTAACCCTGAAGAATTGCAACTAGGTAACGAAAATGAAAATTTCGTTACCAAATTGCAAAACGGCGCGTTTACAAGTATTATCAATTGTCCCAGAAACATTTTTTATTATTTAACTCGATACTTAAAAGGAATAAAAGTAAATCAGTTCAAAGACACTAATATTACCATATGAACCCCAACCCTAGCCCTAATGCAACACTGTAACGACATAATTTCGTTACAAAATTGCAAATCCTCGCGTTTAGCTGGATTGACAAATAAACACAACAACATTTTTGTGTTTCGTTGCTTATTGTCATTATTTACTAGAAAATGGTCACAATAGTATAATAAAACCTTTTTAATACCTAACACTGAATAATTGCAACTTGGTAACGAAAATATAGAATTTCGCTACCAAATTGCAAATCCTCGCGTTTAGCTAGATTGACAAATAAACACTACTAAAACATCTTTATTTCCGTCGCACACAGTCATTTCTACCAGAAAATGGTCATGATGATAACATATAACATTTTTAGTACCTAACCCCTGAGGAATTGCAATTTGGTAACAAAATATAGAATTTCGTTACCAAATTGCAATATGGCGCGTTTACAAGTTTCATTATTTTTTTCAGAAATATTGTTTTGTTATTTGACTCAATACTTAAATCGAATATAATTCAATCAGTTCAGATACTATTATTAGCAAATAAACCCTAACCCTAATGCAATTCTGTAAAACAACAATTTTATTTACGTTGCTTATTGTCATTTCTACTAGAAAATGGTCATGATGATCAAAATATAACATTTTCAGTACCTAACCCTGAAGAATTACAACTTTGTAACAAAATATAAAATTTCTTAGGTCATGATGATCAAAATATAACATTTTCAGTACCTAACCCTGAAGAATTACAACTTTGTAACAAAATATAAAATTTCTTTACCAAATTGCAAAACAGCGCGTTAACAAGTATTATTAACTTTTCCAGAAACATTACTTCATTATTTGACTCAAAACATAAAAACGAATATAATTAAATCAGTTCAGATACTATTATTAGCAAATAAACTCAACCCTTACCCTAATGCAATTCTGTAACGAAATAATTTCGTTACAAAATTGCAAATACTCGCGTTTAGCTGGATTGACAAATAAAAACGATAACAACATTTTTGTTTACGTTGTTTATTTTCATTTCTACCAGAAAATTTTCATGATGATGAAATATAATTTTTTTAGCACCTAACCCTGAATAATTGCAACTTGGTAACTTAAATATAGAATTGCGTTACTAAGTTGCAATATGACGCGTTTACAAGTTTCTTTATTTTTTCCAGAAACATTGTTTTATTATTTGACTCAATACTTAAAAATGAATATAATTATATCAGCTCAGACACTTATATTAGCAAATTAACCCTAACCCTAATGCAAGTATGTAACAAAATAATTCGTTACAAAATTGCAAATCCTCGCGTTTAGCTGGATTGACAAAAAACACTACAAATTTTTTTTATTTACGTTGCTTATTGTCATTTTTTCCAGAAAATGGTCATGATGATAAAATATCACATTTTCAGTGCCTAACCCTGAGGAATTGCAATTTGGTAACGAAAAGATAGAATTTCGTTACCGTATTGCAAAACGGCGCGTTTACAAGTATTGTCCATTTTTCAGAAGACATTTTTTTGCAATTTTTAACTCAATACTTAGGGAATAAAACAATTTTATCAGGTCAGAAACTTTTGTCAGTTTTTGATGACTTCACATTTTTTACGAATTTCCAAGGTATATGCTCATGGCAATTTCGTTACCAAATTGCATCTGGCTATGGTTAAGGTTTTAAAACGCTTGTACATTTTATAATTTCGCATACATATTTCTTCGTGTCTAATCTTTTGAATATTAAAGCAACAGGTGCGAACATAAACGTTTACGCTCCATTTTATGGAGATGAACAATTGCGTTACATGCTTGCAAAACGTTCGCGGAAATCATTAGACAATAGTAAAACTTTGTAATATTGATGTAAAAAGAAATTGGATTTCACCGGCTCGGCACAGGCTTCAGTATGAATTTAGTTACAATATTGGATGTCACATAAAACGTGTTCATACCAATAAATCGTTGATTTGTCTTTTAAGTAGGAATTTATTTTGATCATAAGAGTCATTTACGACTGAGATGTGTGCTAAATTTTGCCTAACCCCATGACCATGCAATATTGAAACGAAAATCAAATTAAGGTGTCATAACACCATTTTCGCATTTAGTTTGGGTTCATTTCCTGTTTGATTTTTGCAAAATCAGTTTTGTTTTATTTAGTTTTTAAGTCCCTATCGGTCTGCCGAGTCACAAATAGTCATTCACGAAAACAAAATATTTTGTTTTCAATAAAAACATTTTTGACATATCTTCTGAATATAAAATAGGTTTTCAGTCATAAAATGCATAAAAACTATCTTTTTTTTATCCTATTACAACTTGCTATTTTTGCCCTTTCCGTTGATATATAACTTGTTATATTTTGTTGTAAAAAAAGTTAAGCATAAAACTATACACACACGTACGTTTATGTTATGCAATTTAACTTTTAAACCATTTATTATCAATAATGTATAACAAGCAAAAGCCTAGAAACCCATAAATGGCATTGAAGGGATCATTTCTAAAGAATTTAGAAAGAAAACGCCTAGAAAATAAAGTTCACGGATTATCATACCTCCGAAACCAACTTAGAAAAGGCAGTATTTTTCAACATTTAATTGTGGTTCAATTTTCAAGCGATTTCAGATATCTTTGTTTTATGACGCATTTGGCAATCATACATTACTTAACATGCATTGAAACTTTAAAAATACACTTTTGAGTGGAGGAGGGTTAGAATACGAAGTTTTTGTAACGAAAATGTGCAACTTTGTAACGAAAATGAACGTTTAGGATAGGGTTAAGGGGGAAAATTAGGAAATTCGTATTCTTTTTTTCTTCTATGCCAGACATATTAATATAATCATTACATTTATCAAGTAATTAATCATTAATACAACTTATCGATGTTAACCCCGATCACAATGCTATTTTGTACCGAAATTCATTTTCAAACTAACATAACTTTTTTTTAAAAGGCCTAGAACTTTACGGGTCAGACTGAATTATTTAGGTTTTTTTTCTTTAAAAAAAAAAAAAAATACGGTACAAAAAGTTCAAAAATCATTTACGTTGCTTGCATTTTTCGTTACCAAATTGCGGCAATTAGGTAACGAAAATATGCTACATTGTAACTGAATTTTGCAATATTGTAACGAAATTGTGCAACTTGGTAACGATTTTTTTTTCTGGTTCCAACTTGCAAAATTTCGTTACCAAATTGCATTTTTAAGTTACCAAATGACGTGATTTCGTTAAAATATGCAACTTCGCCACAACCCTAACCCTAAACCTAATTATAGTCCATGATAATCCCCGTACCCGAAATCTGCCATCCAACGAGAATTTTTCTTAAAAATGAAATTAGAAAAAAAAAATAAGTGAAGTTTTAACTTGAGATTTTCCTGAAAAATCGGAGAGGGTCCTCTAGAGGTCCAGAAAAAAAATATTAAATTTTTTTTTTTATATTTTTTTACGGCCAAAGATATTATAAAAATCATGCTACCGGATGGCACCTACACGCCGCCTAATCCCCATGGTGAACAATGGTCCAAGGGGTCGAAATTGGGCAGACCCCCTAAAAGGGTATAGCATAAACGTCGATCTGACGATACCTTCATTTTTTCGTGTCAAAAAAAAGCATAGTGATTTTTTCCCGTCAATTTAGAAATGAAACAAAGGCATCCCCTAAAAGGTAATTTCATTACATCCACAAAATCATTAAAAAAACATTTCCTAACCCCTTAAAAACTGAGCCCTTGGGGCACTTGATCCATAATTTCGGGGTCATTGATCAGCATAAGGTGAAGATCGTGGACCAAAACTTTGACCGCTAACCATTTCATAAGGAAACGTCTTTTCGAGGGATTCTTGTGTTTAAACTCTTCTTTAGGATGTCTACTGTTAACGTACAGCTTTAATTTTCCAGTTTCCTCATTAATTGAGTGTTTTATGGCCGTTTTACGAAAGTCGGAAAATCAGCATAAGCCGAAATTGTCAAAATCCTTATGCTGATTTAGCTACTCTCCAACTTTGGGACTTTAAAAAGGGGGGTTAGACCTGTAATTTTTTTTTCAAACGTTTGCACCTCCAGAGCTTCACAAAATGATCTTGTCTGTATTCGGATACATTGAATATAACTTTTTTTTCAACGTCCACAAGTTTTAGAACTTTAGGAGTCTGGCGTGGATTTAATCTGCATCATGGAGATCAAAGCTTTGTTGAGTTTTGCAGAGTTGAGCAAATACTTGAAGAAAAACCTAACTTTCAGTCTCTAAAACGATTTTAAAACGTCAGGATTAGGGATTGAAAAACAAAATTATGCTGATTTTCTGATTCTGACCGGACTTCTACACTACATTTCAACATGGCGCCGACACCATTTCTGGTACTTTAAGGGTTGAAAAGGTAGCCTTAACCGAGTCCTTCCTAAACCTTAAAAAACGTGTCCCTGGATGCGTCAAAAGATTTCGAAAACTGTTCATAAAACAAAATTGAATTACAATGTTCATCTTTTTTTTAGTGTAGTAAAAACAATCTAGCAGTGGGATTCTCTTAAGATACGGCATGGCTATGTCCGGATATCTCAGCTAACATTCCACAAAAAATCGTTGTCCTATCTCTAATCTAAGTGACATGTTGCAAAGGTTAAGTAAAAGAAAAACCAAAAAAGTAAAAAAAAAATAAAAAAAATCATATTTTTGTTCTGTTTCATACTACTAAATAAGCCGTAAAAGTACGGCAGGATTCGCCACAATTCGTTTAAAAACGAACAAATCAACAACCTCCCCCCCCCCCCCCCCCCCCCCCCCCCCTAACCCTTGCTCTTAAGCTGATTTTATGACTAGATTTAACAAAGGACGGTAACTCCAAAAAACGATTGTTTTTTTTATGTCGGACCCATTACCAACAAAATATCAATGATTGGTTCAAATCTGACTGCAAACGAACAAAACGACTTTTTGAGCTTAATCGTCAGATAATTGACAAATTCGCATTTTCTCTTTCAGCCGTCTACTTCCCAGAAGGAACAACCACCCCTATCCAAGGATAACCAGTCTCCTATCCCGGTTGAACCTCTTATCACGTCTGATAATGAGGAACAACCGCCTTCCGCGAGTAAACCTGTTGCCACATCAGATGATGATGAAGAACAACCTCCTTCCGCAAGGACAACATGACACATCAGATGGGATCATGGGACTAAAGAGCAAAAAGAAAAGAAACAAACATCAAAAGATGGTTTTATAGTGTACATTTGTCCGCTCAATGACTGTTCTTAACCATGCTCCCGGATCCGGGACCACTTCATATACGTTCATGTAATAAAAGATCCGAATGAAAGAAAGCGCTACAAATCGCTGGCGTAGGCACCTCCGGCGGATGCTGCCGAAAACTTGATCCCGACAAGAAGGAGGTGGAAATCAAGGCAGATATGGCCTACAAAGGGGGAACAATATTGCATGGAAATTGTGATCGAAAGTTGCCCGTCACAACCAAAAAAGCAAAGAAAATGGAATCTGACACGGATACGGAAGAAGGAAGTGCTTATTCCCCTGGCAGCTCAGCAGACGTAGATTCCAGTGATCCAGAGGAGGACCAGGATATGGACTGCTTTCAAATTAAAACTTTACGGTTATTCTGTCAATATTTAAAAAGCGGAGAACATTTAGTCAGGAGGTAACCATGCAGCACTGCAAACAGGTTTTTCACCTTTGGACGGATTGCCCCGGCAAAGAATACAGACAGACTAATGAACTTAGACTATATTGTAGATGATTGGGTTTCTGAGACTCTAAAGAAGCGGAAAGTCGGAACAGTGAAAAGCTACCTTCGTAGCTTACAATTATTCCTCGAATTCCTCCTAGATAAGAAAATGTACCGCACATCCACAGCAATAACGACAGGGAAGAGGATACAGAGAGTTCAGCAACGACTAGGGAAATTAGCCGGTAATCGCAGAACCGAGGTTGATACTTCAGACTTCGCAAATATGCCAACACAAGAGGAAATCACCAGTTCTTGGAATCAAGCGCCGCAGAGAGAGAGCTGACAAGAAACCCCTTGATGCTGCAATACAACAGCGCAATGGGATATAGCATCCTACGAATCGTCTTAGCCAACGACATGAATTTTTTTTTTTCCAATTTTCTACATAATTGCATGTCGCGGCATTTAAGAACGAAACGAGTGATTTTTTTCTGAAGAAAAATACTTGCAAACCTTAAACATAACTCATCTGTCATCAATTGAACAAAAATCAACACGATATCGGTGCTAAACTATGTACAACTTCATGACGGGGAGAAGCAGATAGACACTCATAAAGATCTCCCAGACCTACCAAATATCCCAGTCCAATTAAAACCACTATAAGGTGGTGGCGAGGAGACAGCAATATGCCATGAAGCGCCCTGCAAAGAAGGCATGCCCTGTATAAAAAGGGAAGTTGTTCACGTCGTGCGCCAAATGCGCGAGGTGCACGATTTGCTGCCAGAAAAAGCAAAGAATGAATAAATAATGTCAAAAGCTGGCAAAGGGGCATGCACAATCTGGTAATTATAAGGTATGTCCCGTTCGCAACTGCGAATCAATAGTTACAAGGATGGACACGCTTTCTTTGGACAAGTATCCAAATAGCAAAGCGTTTCTCCGGCAGAGACCAATGCTATTGTTGTGCCGCAGCCCTCTTCCTCTAGGGAAGAACCGTCCTCGGAGGAGACCAAAAACAGACAGGAGTTTGAAAATACAATCAATGCGGTTGTGCCTAAGGCAGCAACCAACCCAGTAAACTACCAAGATATCCCACTTCTCGTAAGATACCGAGAATGGCTAACAATTTTGGAACGGGGAAAAACACTGCCACGGCTCTACAACACGTAAAACAAGCCATCGCCATATGGCAATCACTAGCTAGGAGCGCTCCTCCGGCTCTGGCGTCATTAAACGAATCAAATGTATTCAACTACTGCCTTGAGCGAGTCCGATATACCATGCAGCCAGGTACTATACAGTCTCACATTGGTTCGTTGAAGGAGTTTAGCTCCTTCACGAAGGCCACTAAGCCTTCGAATTACAAGGCCGATGTAGTAAGTGACCTAGTGGACGCAATAACCAGGTGGTGCAATACTCTTGGCAAAATACTCTTGACACCGGGCGAACCAGTCGTCGCACTCCAATTATGCTGATCACTAAGCAGGAGTAGCAACTACCACTTTTAAAGACTCTGGTATGTCTCGGCTAGGGGAAAGAACCTAAAGCCTTCCTCACAGCGGCGAGGATACAAATGATAATATCTCAAATTTAGTTGCCTCTTACGATCATGCTATGGGGGCATTCTAATTAAAATCTAAATGGCCATGCTAACGACGTTACATGAACATTTAACAACATCCGATAAGGGGTCACGTTTTGATGACCTCGGAGATTTGGCAATTTGTCGATGTCATCGATGCAAAACATTTCGTCACATCATGCATCTAAAGCAAACCATGTCGGCACAGTATATAGCAATATGTTTTATTGGACGAAATTACTTCAAACAAATACTAATTCAGTTACAGAGATAATTAAGATAAGAATTTAATTATGAAGTGACAGTTAGTGATCATATCATATTTATTTGTAAAAGATTTGGGTTTTGAACACTTACCTGTTGTATATCGTACCATATTTACATCCTGTAAATCAGAGTGCGTGTTGTTGTGATCATCGGTCCATATTGTTTATACGGGATATTCCCGTTGGGGAATCCCTTCCGGTTGTATTGTCGACGTTTCTGATTGGCTAATGTTCGGGGTATGTGTTTATTTATAATCACCTTACCTGTACATTACTCTACGCTCAGGTATCGGTCTATCTATAGTCTTGGGACAAACTGCACGTGTATTTCGTCTTTCTCCTTCACAGAGTCAAGTATACAGTAGATTTCGGACTTAAACCTCTAAATTATCCAGGGTTGGCTGGTATTTTTCTCTCAATTATAGGCATGATATAGTCAGTAATTCCGTTGTTATTTCGGGTGGTCTTTTCCCGTTGTAGGCATGTTATAGTCGTTGTATTTGTGGGTACATTTATCCCCAGGGAGGGACAGGGGTGGATATTTTTCATACGAGGTATGGACCGGACGCACAGTTAGGTTACGTGAGCATTGTGTATATATTCAGTTATCATGTTTCATCACTTCTAATCTTCATATAATAAAATGTTGAACTTTATAAACTGTGTTGTCATTCCATTGATCTGTAGCCAGCCGTACATGTCGAGACAGAACCACAGAGTTGACGAACTTGAAAATCACTATACGAGGATACACTGGTCTCTGGAGTCGGAACTTTTACAGTAGTGTCGTAACTCCTCAGAACTTTTACATATTATTAGGATATATAGATCTTATTATCAGTATAGTTAATCTTCCTGTTGAAATTGAAGTTAGATCGTTGGTGCTGCTATATATACAGGTCTGTTTTGACAGATGTTATATTCACAAAACAGGCGTGATGACACTAAATTTGTTAAGCTGTTGGTTTTCTAAATAAAGAAGGAGAATCTTGTAGATATATTTTTGACAGATTGACAAATATTCATAACATTTTCACCTGAAAAACTCGACACAACATTGTTATAAATTAAATTTGAAATTAACTTGAATTGTCACGATAATAATTTCCTATGATTAAAAGTTAAAATGATATTGATTTAATTGATATTGGCACATTTAGTTCCAATCCAATACAATTTGGGAGCTATACGTCTTTCCTCAGGAAATGAGATGGAGAACAAAAATATCTAGAAAGTAGTGGATCAGGGTAAATTAAACTTCAAGTTCACTATGACATGGAACTAGAAATATTTTATAGTAGTGATTGAGTTGGTAATGGGTTGGTTTATTGAAACTAGCATCTTTAAATTTTTGAAATTAATTATTCCATCTCATTTAATTTAGATTGAAGTATATTTTAGTTTAACTATTCAAAATACAACATTGACATGTCGTTGTATAGGTACATATAACAGTCAGAAAGTTTTAACTCTTATCTACAAGCAGTAAAATAAAATCCATATTTTTATACTCTTAATTATTTTGAAGTGTGTAAACTTATTTTACTGTACAGTTAATTTCTTTCGCAATAGTTATGACTATTTTCACACACAGGCCATATAACATTCTGAACAATATTAAAATTGTTGAATTCTTTGTTAAATGGCAAGATTCTGATCAATTATGTTCAGGAAAAGGTACATTTCGGAAAAACAATATTTAAATGGAATAGATGTATTGAACAATTTCAAAAGTGCAGGGCTAGCAGAATTTTTATCAGCGCTAGTGGAAAAAATAAGCTACTAACCCTTGGGCTAGTGGAAATTTTTTAGAATTGTACACCCCTGTACAATGATGCAGCTCACTACAGAAGTGGATATTTCACACTTATGTTAGCATTGTGACACTGTATTTCATTGCATCATGAACAAATATGACAGCAAATAGCATAAATATCAACATACTTTAAAGTATAAATAGTAATATAATAGTTAATAATTACATCATGGTGACATATCGCAATGGTCTTTTGTCTGTCATCGTGCGTTAACTCTTCCTTGTGAACACAATAACTTTCTTAAATGTTCACCGAAATTGATGACACTTGGTACGCTGTCCTATATCAATAAGATCTTGAATGAGTTCAAAAATCAGAATCATTCAACAGTAACTTACATAGTTATTGCCCTTTGTAATGATATAATTATGGACCTTGTGAACATGATAACTTGATTAAATATCAACCAATTTTGATCAAACGTAATATACAGCCTTATGTCAGTTAGATCTTAGACAAGATCGGAAATGGGGATTATTCGATAGTAACTTACAGAGTTATTGCCCTTTGTAATAAAAGTATTATTGGACCATGTGAATATTATTACTTGTTAATATCAACCAACTTTGTTGAAACTTTGTATGCAGTGTAATATCAATAAGAATCCAGACATGTTTGAAAATCCGAATTATTCAACAATAACTTATTGGTCTTTGTAATAATATTATTATTTAACCCTGTCAACGTGATATCTTGTGTAAATGTGATGTTTGATGAAAATTTGTATGCTGCCTAATGTCAACAAGCATTCGTTGAGTATTGCTAAACCAATACATGTCCCCTACCGGTGCCCCCAAGTTAAACCTTTAGCCAGATTTTAGTAAAAAAAAGTTTAGCCAAAACTGACACATGATCATTTTATGAAAATAAGTTCGATCCAAACAATGTATACATCCAGCTTTATTTGGTAGAATAAATGATGTTTCCTGACCCTAAAAGATATTCAAGTCTACTGTATACAGAGTAAAAGAATCTAAAGTAAAGTATTTTAATTTAAATTGAAATAAATAATAACAGCCTTAGATTGAAATATAAACATGATTTTGCATAGCACAGCATAGTAGTACACTGGTTTTATTCCAAATAAATCTCATATCAGTGAAGTATTCAATATAGAGAAAAAAGTTAAGGCCATAATATGCAAATATTTACAAAAAAAAATCAGTTTTAACTGTACAAAAGTAATGCCACACACCCAACAAACATATATGCAAAGAATCAGCATCCTAATACCATTGTTTAGTGAATGGTGTGCCACTATAAAACTTTAACCAAAACTTTAACCTCAAGAATACAGCAATAAAGGTTAAGTTCATATTATGGCAAAAATTTCAAAAAAAAAACATTATTTTTTTCAGTTTTGACCATACAAAAGTAATGCCACACACTCAAATAACCTCTAAGTAAAGAATTACCATCCTTATACCATTATTAAGTGAATGGTGTGTAATTATAAAACTTTAACCAAAACTTAAACCGGACGAACGGAAGGATGGACAGACAGACAGACGCAGGCAAAACCTATATAAACCCCGGTTTCACTGGTAGGAGACTAATAAGATATCATACAAAGTAATTGGGCATTACATGACAGCTACTTACAGAGTTATTGACCTTTGTAGTACTACAACCAAATGTTTTCACACTAAAGTTAAAAAATCACCAAAATCAGAACATAAAATGTTTCTGCTCTTTTATGTGTGAACATTAAGGCGGACTGTTTGGCACACCGATAGCATGTGTGACTGGCTACAACTGTTATATTTATCTTTGACCTTTACCTTCATTGAAGGTTTGGTTTGGTTTGGTTTGGTTTATATTGTTTAACGTCCTATTAACATCTAAGGTCATTTAAGGACGGCCTCCCGTGCGTGCGACATGTATGAGTGTGGTGAGTGCGTATGTGTGTTTTGGGAGGCTGCGGTATGTTCGTGTTAAGTCTCCTTGTGATAGGCTGGAACTTTTGCTGATTTAAAGTGCTATCTCACTGAAGCATACTGCCGAAGACATCCAGCAGCACACCCCACCCGGTCACATTATACTGACAACGGGCCATTGAAGGTCAAACGATAAAAAAATAGTAAAAAAATCTGTCAAAGTTATTTGTTTGGGAATTACATTTAAAAAAAACCCTGCTCATATGAAGGTGTGTGCAAGCATTTTAGGGCAAGTCATAAAAAATGACCGGATATTGCCGATGAAGAATGTTTTTCGCTAAAATTCAAAACTACCATCAATTGTTATTCAAATGTTTTTTTTTCATTACTGTGAAACATAAACACTTGATAATAAGCAAATCTTCAGCATGAGTTGCTGGCTGTAATAGTTATTCAAGTAGTTGACCTTTACCTACAAAGTTCAATGTCTCAGTAATCAAATGACAATTTCAAGAATGGAAGTAAAGAGAAAACACACAGAAAAGATAGGCGTAGAATATGAATGTGACCGTGAGATTGAATAACATATCTTCGATCATTTTCTTGATATACTCTTCATGTTTGGAAAGACTTAAGGTGATTTATCAAAATTGTAAGATTCACAGGTCATTTGTTTCATGATTCTCCCTGAAGAGATGCTAATCTTTATTATAATTATACCCCCGCAACGAAGTAAGGATGTGTGATACTGGAATCAGGTTGTATGTCTGTCCGCCCGTCTGTCTGTAGACGCATTTTGTCCGGACAACTCCTCCTAAACCGATGGGCCAATTCCAATGAAACTTCACACAAATATCAATGATCATGTGTATATGTGCGTGCCATTTTATTCCTCTATTATTGGTATGGCAATTGGTCACTATATTACTGGGTTATCTTAGTTAGCCTCTAATTAACAGTTCCAATTCACCATTGACTCGTGCAGATTGCGGGGGTATCAGTCAGCCATCCTAGCGACAGTTCTAGTTCATGAAGGGAAATAAAATTTTGATAGAAATTATTTATCTATTTTTTAGAATTATGAGGGCAAAACTTTACTACTACATTCATTTATTTATGAACTGTTTAGAAATACATTGTAATACATAGAGGTATTTATATGTCTCAGGTGACCGTTAAGGCCCACGGGCCTCTTGTTTTTAAATAAATACAATTTTGTCCAGGTATGCATTCACTCAGTTTTCACTTGACCTTTCTGAAATATTTTGACAACGATCAGTACAAAATGGAGTTGAGTCACCTGAAGTTAATTGTGAATTTCATGCCCCTGGGCAGGGGTTAAACTTTACTATAGTTTATATAAGGAAATATCATATTTTAATATTATTTGTTGGATTTCTATTGGAATTAATTCTAACTTGGTTCAAATTATCAGCATGGGATTACAGCTTAATGGTATGCACATGTTGGCCCTGACTGATTCCTTAGACTAGGTCAGGCCAAAAAGTGTTAATCTAAAGAAATATTTCAAATATCAGGTGACCGTTAAGGCCCATAGGCCTCTTCTATTGAAATTCATTCTTATTCGTATTCGGTTAACATTATCGTCATGGGATGACAGTTTCACGGTATGTACATGTTGGCCCTGACTGAATAAGTCGGGCCAAAAGGGGAAAATTACAATTTAACATTATTTCAAAATTCAGGTGACCGTAGTGGCCCATGTGCATCTTGTTTGTGTATATTCTGTATGGAATATTGTGTAAAGTTAATGTAACAAATTATTGAAGCAGGATTTTTCAATCTTGGCATACTACATCCTTATGATGTACGTTGTGAGAGTTTGATTGCCAGTTTTGTCAGACTTTATTTGACAGAGTTACGGCCCCTGTGAGTTTTAAGGGGGAAAAAGCGATAAGGTTTTATTAGATCACCTGAGACGAAGTCTCAAGTGACCTATTCTAATCGCCTTTTGTCCGTAGTCGTCCGTCGTGCGGTGTGCGTCGTGCGTCCGTAAACTTTTTACATTTTCGACTTCTTCTCCAAAACGACTTAACAAAATTCAATGAAATTTGGCAGAAAGTTTCTATGGCTGAAGGTTAACCAAAATTGTGAATTTTATAGTCCCCACCCCCCAGGGGCCTGAGAGGTGGGGCCAAAAAGGGTCAAATTGACTAAAACTTCAAAAATCTTCTTCTCTACTCTCAGATATGTTAGAATCAAATACTTTTCATAGATGAAGGGGTCTTATGGTGCTTTACCAACATTGTGGATTTCATGACCCTGGGGTCTCGCGTTTGCCCCTGGGTAGGGGGTAAACTTTACTATAGTTTATATTGGGAAATCACATTTTTTACTATTATTTGTTGGATTTGTATTGGAATTCATTCTAACTTGTATCAAATTATCAGCATGGGATGACACTTTGATGGTATGTACATGTTGGCCCTAGTTGACCCCCAGGGGTTGGTGGGTGGGGCCAAAAAGGGTCAAATTGACTAAAATTTGAAAAATCTTCTTCCCTACTCTCAGATATGGTAGATCAAATACTCTTCATAGATGGAAGGGTCTTAAGGTGCTTTACCAAAATTGTGAATTTCATGACCCTGGGGTCTCACGTTTGCCCCTGGGGAGGGGGTAAACTTTACAATAGTTTATATAGGGAAATCACATTTTTGACTTTGTATTTGGAATTCATTCTAACTTGGTTCAAATTATCAGCATGGGATGACAGTTTGATGTTATGTACATCTTGGCCCTGGTTGACCCCCAGGGGCTGGTGGGCGGGGCCAAAAAGGGTCAAATTGACTGAAATTTCAAAAATCATCATATCTACTATATGTAAGAATCAAATACTCTTCATAGACTGACCCCATCAGGACTGATGGGTGGGGCCAAAAAGGATCAATTTAGTTGACCGAAATATTTCAAATCTCAAGTGACCGTTAAGGCCTTTTGGGCCTATTGTATCATAAGGGCTCTACTACAGGTTATTACAAGTGTTGTCTTTACTTATTTTTGCGTAGTCATGGTCCCTTGAGTTATGTAAGAAGCTGTTTCCTTGCAATAACCGAAACAAATTTTAAATTTGAAAGGTTTAACAACTTAACCACAGTTCATCTAAGCTAGAATGCAAGTTTTGTCAGTTTTTTTCACTGAGTTATGGCCACTTGGTAAACAAAACGATAGTTTTAGTTATGCATTACACCAAGTTCAGGTTCCATTTGCTTTTTTTTTTCATTTTAAGAATTGATAATTGCACACAGCTCACGTGACCTTTAAGGTCCACGAGCTTTATTCAATCATTTTGGGCCACCAAGGTCAAAGGTTTTTTTTGATAATGAAGTAGCTCAAGCATGACATGTTTTTTTTGTCTGCTTTTGACTATGCTTTCAATATGCCTTAAACATACTATTTTCCAATTATTACACGGCACAAATGGCAGGAAAGTTGTGGTGAACTTCCAGGGAGCGGGAGAGTATTCCGAGCCAAGAGCAGTGCCCCTTTCTTCATTGATGATCTGCCCGAGGACCAGGTTAATTTGATCAACCAAGAAATGCAGCAGCATGTAAATGGAAAGTCAACCATTTCCACACAGACTGACACTGTCACTGTCATCACACCAGAGGATGTCATGGACTTTCCAAGCAGGCCAACTTGCCATCAAAGTACATCGAATGACGACCTACCTAACAACCACATGGACATATTGTTTAAGAATGTCAGTGATATTAAAGACAATCATCTTGCTAGGATTATCTCACTTCTGGAGAAACTTGATAGAAGAGGTACCCCAGGTGACATCCAGACCTTTTTAAGGCTTGAGGATGATGACATTATAGAATCAACAGACATTAATGTTCCGGCTGTGAACCCTACAGATAGTGTTTGAGGAACCACAAACTGCAGATAGTGTGGAATCAAATACTCTACAAGTAAGCGATATCACACCAACACATGCTACCGAGGAGGAAGTAATGTCTGAACACCCAGATTCCTATCTTACTGCTGCATCATCAGATTACATATCCGGGGAAGCTCCTCATAGCTCTGCACTTCAAATTTCACCACCATTCCTTACACGTAGAAAAGTTTCCAAATGCCAGATCCCTTGTGGATCTGGTGCATTGGTGGAGATTGACTCTGCCTAGGATATGACAGGTATTAATGTAGATGCAGAAGTAAGGATCAAGCCTGCATTATTCCAGGAACTCAGAGGGAGCAACACACCATCCGGAGTGTTTGCCTGGAGATTAACTAGGCATATCTATGAACGAGATGAACTTCGGGGCAGGAATTTTTATGGAAATGGGGGACGCCAAGCCATATCGCCAAGGAGAGCATAGAAAATTTTGACATTTATGGAGCTGGAGAATTGAGGTATGCCGTATCATCTGTTAACATAGGAATACGAAATATCACCTATAGAGAGAAGGTGTCAGCAGCTAGAGGTCCACTTTGTTCCTTGGAAAATACACGTTGTGTCACCAGGGATTTATCACCAGTGACTAGTCACCAAGACTAACAGTGATACATGTGAAAGACTGGGAACTGGAACTTCAAAGCAAGTGAAAATGTGAAAAAACATACTAAAGACAATGTGCAGTGCATAAATATCTATTTGCATGAACATTCTTAAAATGACCGCTTTGTTTCTTTTTTTTTACAATTAAATATTCAACTAATTTATATATTATTGATTAATTGTATGTAGCAATGATAACCATGGATGCCAGTTGTACAAAGTCACGTAATACTGATTATTATTATAAAATCCCAAATAATTTTATGATTCATATGATTATTGTTTAAAATGAAAAATAAGGCTGAGAAGATCTAATAGTATTTTGTTGAGCATATTTAAGAAATTTGAGCTTAGCTTGTTTTTTTTACTATTATTAATTATGCCTTGAGAAGTTTGCTTCGATAGTCCTTTTGGTTATAAATCTTTTATCTTGAATGCATTTGTTCAGAATTGTATGCAAGACACATAATTGATGACTTAGAATAAATGTATAATTAACTATATTTCCGTTGTTTTGTTTATCTAAAAACATGGACAAATACATGAACAATCTTATAAATAAAGTACTCCAAAAAGGGTGAGACTGCTACAGTAAGTACAAGTATTTTAAAAAGCATCTCCCACTCCCCTCTTTCAAATGAATTTTGTTATTGGTGCTGAATTATCCATAGCAGGTAAATAATGTAATTTGAGCATTATCACAATTTGAGATTTACTGAACTGATTGACAGAGATTCAAGCCCTGCTATTTATATATCAAAATCGAAATTGGTACATGCAAATTTATCTCATGTTTATTTCTACCTTTAAGAAAGAAAAAAAATAATAACATCTCTAGATCTTAGATCACCACTATTTATTGCTCTGGTAGTATCATTAGCAATTTTTCTACAGTATTTAACTTTCAACACAGATATGTCATAACTCAATTTTATTGACATTTACCCTGAAACAATTAACTAGTTCGGCCATCACTGAAGACTATCTTTGATTTCCCTTTAACACAGAAGGAACACTGAAGAATGACTTTCTTTAGATATAACAAGAGACCCAGAGGGTTTATTTGAATAAAAACCCATTCAGTATTTAATGACAAGTAGCTATTTAAAGCTAATGTTGACTGACAGCATACAAAAGGATGACGGACACTGGCATAAATATATCACACACGTCACTTTTCAAAACTGTGTTGGTCCCCCTTCTGTTCAGCACAACATGAGGTATGACCCTGTGAATGTGGTCAATGAATCGTTGGCATTTCTCGGGTGTCAGTCCTTTCCAGAAATTTATGATGCCACTGATCAGTTCATTTTTCTTCTTCGGTTTCACATGACGCTGAATTTGATCCTTCATTCCAGACCACACATTTTCGATTGGATTTAAATCTGGGGAAGATGCTGGTACCACCATAACTTTGTCTAAAATTCCATTCTGACGCATCCATTCCTGTGTTGATTTACTTGTGTGCTTCCTGTCATAGTCCTGTCAAGATGAACAAAAAACAACTGAAATAAGCAAGGTGTTCTAACTGAATACCTAAGTCCCTCATTTAAATGCCCAAAACAATGTCTCACTTGTAATCAATGCTTTGCTTGAAGTGAAATCTCAATTCGAACAATATTACGTATTGTAACTATTAAAGTCTTCTTTTATTTTAAATAAAGACCAAACCACTGTATTTGTTTTTAATAGAAGAAAAAAAAAACTTGTACCAATTTCAAAGTGAGATGATATGAATGTATTTCACTAAATCAGAATCCATTGTTGGCAGCTTTTTTTTTTTTTTAAACCAACAAACTTATTTATGTATTAATATCACAAATCTAAAGTCAATTTACACTATCCTTGCAAACTCATGTTATATTTGGTTAAATTCCTTCAGCAAGCTTATAATTATAAACACTTTTATGAAAATCAATAATCAATAAAAATAATAATCGTTACATTCAGACAATATTGGCTCATTAAAAACCAAACTCTGCAGTTATTAGATAATAATTAATACAACAAAAAGTATATATTATATTCAAAAAGGGAAATAACCATATTGACATGTCCCCTACGGGACCCATCTAACAATGATTTTTCTAATAAATAACAACAGTGTCCTTGATCTGGAGTCAAGTTGATCTGAAAACCCATCTGTTAAAAGTATGCATTTTGATCAAAATTAACTATAGAATAAATTAAAGTGATGACAAACTACAGCGGAACAGACCGACGACATAGACAAATAGAGTCCCACACAGTTTTACCTGTATGGGACCAATAACTCTTGAAATAATTAATTCCTTAATTATCAGAATAATAGTTAAGGTTAAAATCACAGAAACCGAAGGGAAGTGACTGTACATCAGATTCATGCAAAACAGCTGTAAACCTGCCATCAAATATAGAATACCTTAATTTATTTTAATGAGGCTTCATAATATACAAATCACGAACTTACTTGGTATAATCTGAAATCCTCTCCGAAATTGGTAGCGGTGAATTTCAGTAGGTTGTCTTGTAAAATACTCTGATAAACAAGGATGGATAGTATTGCAACAGCAATACAAAGTCCCCTGCCTGACCCAGGATTGCAACTATTTATTTCACATTTTTTAAACTACGTGTTATACTGATAACGTATACCAAGTTTCGTTAAAATCGGAGTAGTACTTTAGGAGGAGTTGTCCGGACAAGTCTCAACCAATGAGAAGTTGGCGGCCATTTTGAAAATGAGTTTTTCCGAAAAAAAATGTAGGATGCACAACAACATGTTATACTGATCATGAATACCAAGTTTTGTTAAAATCGGAGTAGTAATTTAGGAGGAGTTGTCCGGACAAGTCTCAACCAATGAGAAGTTGGCGGCCATTTTGAAAATTAGTTTTTCAGAAAAAAAATGTAGGATGCACAACTACATGTTATACTGATCATATATACCAAGTTTCGTTAAAATCGGAGTAGTAGTCCGGACAAGTCTCAACCAATGAGAAGCCGGCAGCCATTTTGAAAAATGAATTTTTGAAAAAAAATATGGGATGCACAAATATATGTTATACTGATCGTGTATACCAAGTTTAGTTAAAATCGGAGTAGTACTTTAGGAGGAGTTGTCCGGACAAGCCTCAACCAATGAGATGCCAGCATCCATTTTGAAAATTGGATTTTTCGAAAAAAAATGTGGGATGCACAACTACATGTTATACTGATCATGTATACCAAGTTTCATTAAAATCGGAGCAGTACTTTAGAAGGAGTTGTCCGGACAACTATTGCGTGACAGACGGACGGACGGACGGAGGGTAAACCTATAGTCCCCCCGTTTTTCAAACGGCAGGAGACTAATAACAGAATCCTTTGTTCCTGAGAAAATACATATATCAGTCCTTCAACTGTAGGATATTCCTCCCATTACATGGACCTGTAAATTTAAAGAAATATGTGCAAACAAAAATAAAATGAATCCAAAGGTAAAAATTATAGCTTAAGAAGTGTGTATTGAAGGGACAATTTCACTCTGGGATTAATCCAATATGAAACAATATTCAGAATTCTGGTATCTTTTCAATAATACGATAATATCCTAATTTTGGAATTGATATCCTAGGCGTTTAGGGAGCCTTAACTCTGCAAAATAAATACCGGACAAATTAGCCAATTTGCAAGCCCTCAAAGTGTATAATCTTGTCACCAAGTTTGAAGAAAATCTGTTCATATTTGTTGAATTTATTGCATGTAAACAAAGTGTGAGAACACAGACGGACAAACCTTAATTTATATCTCCCACTTCCCTGAAAGTGAGGGATACAAATGAAACCATTAAATTATTTTTCTCAGGTTCAAGTTTTACTCAATTATGAAGATCATAGGTGCACATATCATTGATGCACTTGCATTACTATCCATATTTTAGATAAGTTCAATATATATGACTTTCATCAAGGCAAGAAGCAAGAGGGCTTGATTATTTAATTGAACTGACCTTAATAACAAAACAACATCATAGCTATCTCCTATAGAATGGAAAAATAATAAACAAACCATATGTTTGTAACAAATCAATGGTCTTTCCTTACCTTGTAAGCGTGTTTTGGTTTTGAAGCCTTTGAAGGAAGTCTGTTCATTGAAGGCCCATGCTGGGTGAAAAACATTCTACCATTAGAAGACATCTCTACGGTGGTCTCATCCACAAATATGACATTGCTAAAAGTTTCCAAGTTGATGAGAGCCTCAATGCAGAAGTTATATCTATTAATCTGTAAATAGGTGGGTTGAATTCAAAATAAGAATACAGATACATATACAATTTTATGTACTGATGTTATCTAATTTTCAATTCATGTACAGTATGTATGAACTGCTACCACCTATAATTTTCAATTCATCTGTCATTCTTTGTATACATCTAAGTTTATAACAGCTAAGTTAAGTTTAATCCTTTCTAAGATGAAAATTATCTCTGGTCAAAAACAGTTTGAAGAAATCTAAAGAAATTCCAGCTAGTTTCTGTATTAAAATGATTATCCTAGTACACCTGAAATATATAATTTCCATCCTGCAGAGAGCACACTTTTTAATTTTAAGATTACATATTTTGTTTGGTGCAAAAACATTCTTCCCTAGAAAAAGAACACATTTGAAGACTGCCAAGCCCAAGGTAGGATCCTTGGGGGTAAGCTTTCATAAAAAGTAGGTCCTTACACAGAAGGTCTCTCTCTTTAAGTCACAAAAATAATGCTACAACTTCAAATACAAAAAAGCTCCATAATTGATGTTAAGTGAAAAATGTACACATTGCTACTGTGATCTTTAGCTGTTTCGTTGATAATTACTCTTACATCTGTAATCGCAATGGATGTAAATGTAACTACGGATCATGTTGAGATGCTATATAGCTATAATAGCTTAATATAACTGCCTAAATATCAGTTTATTATCATGCGAAGTATTTTATACGATTTAATAGGATAATTAATGGACGCAGGCATTGGTATGTCCATATCTTGAATCTTATAATAATATATAATCAAACATTAGTTAGTACTTCCTGGTCTGTAACTAGCTAGCTAAATGATTATATTCAAGTTCCAGATTTGCCCAATGTTAATCCAAGCCTATCTCGAAGTCCCGTATTGTTACATAATTTAGAATATCTCCAGATAGACTGTTCATACATCGATAATTCTAAATCAAAAGGAGTAGGCCTATTTACGTATGTCTAATTTGCATTGTTTTTTCTTTAGTTTCTGTGAGTGACCTCTGGTCCTGGATGTTGTATCATGCTCAAATAGGCTCTATGTCCCATTTTTCGACGAGTCAAGAATACAGAGGACTTAATTAACAAATGTATTCTGACCCTCTCAATCGGAAATGATTGTACATGCAAGTCATTTCTAAGACAACTTATTGTGGCGTGGGCCGATCGCGACTTCCAACATTCCAGTCCTTTTTAATCGTCTGCGGTATACATTCACGGACTTCTTTGTTGTCAGGATGTTGAAATTCTCTTTTAATATTCTGGCTATCTCACTCCCTGATTTCGTCTTCATTGACCCGATCTTCAACTTTTCTTCCATAGTAATGCGTCGACTTCTAGGATCCGCCATTTTGTATCACACTAGTTGATCGCTGGACTGACCCAACACGTTGTATATGTGAGCGTGTTATTATTTTTACACAAATACACAGACAGAGTGTTAGCCGCATGTATTTAATTCTCACCTCATTTTAAAATATTTTTTTCTATCGCTATATTTCTTTTTTGACGTTCTGTTAGTATTTTTAATCGAATTTCGTTTCGAGAAAATGCCGTCGGTACATTCCGCAAAAAGTTTCACCGAACGGTTATGAGACGGTTTGCGAGTGAAAATAGATAAACGCAAATGCTACGAAAATGGTACGGTAATGCTACGAAAACGCTACGGAAGTGATACGGAAATGGTACGGTAATGCGACGGTGAGTGGACGCAAATGGTACGGTAATGATACGGTAACGCTACGGAACCGCTACGCTTAAATCGGAACTGCGAACGTACACGGGTCTGTACAAAACTGAATTCATGTAAAGCATTCTTTGCCAAAACGTGTTAATCAAAAATGTGTAAATCATTATTGTCATCAGAACTTAGGCTGTTATCAGTAATTTCACTGAGAATGTCTACAGAAGTACTGGTTCTAATTTGACGAGTTGACATATGTTGGCCGGGTTGATCAGCAATATACAATTAGTAGACAGACAGGACATTTTATACATATGGGGGCTTTACTTGGTTTGGTTTGCTTTGGTTTATTTTGTTTAACGTCCTATTAACATCCAAGGTCATTTAAGGACGGCCTCCCGTGCGTGCGACATGTATGAGTGTGGTGACTGCGTATGTGTGTTTTGGGAGGCTGCGGTATGTTCGTGTTAAGTCTCCTTGTGATAGGCCGGAACTTTTGCCGATTTAAAGTGCTTTACAACATAAATTGTACATATATGACCTGCTAATATGCCTTGCAGAGTTTGTATAATGAAATACAAATATGTCGGCCGGGGGGCTTTACAACATTATTTGTATACATATATATATACATACATCACACATTGTTCATAAGTTGTCAACACCCCACATATTGTAATGATCATAATATAAGTTTATGACACTGTAAGATAAGATACAACTAAGTCGGCCGGGGGGCTTTACAACATTATTTGTATACACATATCACAGTTAATGTTTATAATACTCATGTAAAGCTCATTACAGAGTTATATGACACCATTTACAAATATGTCGGCCGGGGGGCTTTACAACAATATTTCTATTTTTGTGAACCAGGCCATCTTCAACCTTTGGTCTGGATGAATTCCATCTCCCATTGCGCCATAGAAGAAACGAGATGTCCTGCCTCTAGATCTATGTACCCGCATGTCTGTGTGGAAAGGAAGATGCTGGCCTGTGTGGTTTTCATTGAAATTTTGAATGAAGTCATTGTTGATTCGCAGAACAAATTTTTCAAAGGCTTTCTGATGATCAAAAGTGATATTGTTTATGTGTAAATTTGATTTATGAGGAAAGGTGCTTGCACATTCATACAGATGTTTTGGGGCAATTGTTCCGATAACAATGCGAGCAGATAGAGTCACAGCAGATATCAATCTATGAAAATCATTTGTAATTTGTCTATATAGCTAAAACATGTGGAGGAAGATCCAAAATATTGTCAGGTACATCATTGATTCCAAGGAATATAATACATAATTTAACTGAAAACTGGCTGGTATGATTCGTAATATAAGTGAAATGGGAATCGTGGTAGAATATTGCAAAAAACATTCGGTTTACCAACAGTTTTATTTAGTCCACGAAGACGCGAGTCTCCCAAAATGACTGTAGTCATAACGAGAAGAAGAAATTGTCACATGGCATCACATGGCGCGGGGAAGAAAACGAAAATGGATCAGCTCACAAATTAGAATGAAAGAAAATTCGAATCCAAAGCACCGTAAAGTTACCACTTTCTGTTTTGCTGTTCTCAATTTAGATTCTCCACCATGTTGTCACGCTGTGAGAGGGGTGAATTTGGGCCTATGTGGGGGAAACATCAGGCCAGCTTCGATGTATATGTGTCGACCATCTTTATTTTCTTCATCTCTCTTCTAAGCAACAAAAACATAGGCCAGACGGACTAATTACGGAATAAAGTACAAACTAATAAAATAAGAATGAAATGGAACTAAAATATCCGAAAAAAGAGTTATCTACCCTTTGACCGTACATGAAATAGATAGATATATCACCGACCAGTATTCCATATACATAACAAGATTCATTTCGAGTCGACAGATGCCATTCTATCAGATCCTAGCTCCAATTTTTTCTCACTTTCACGCGGCAGTCAATGAATGCAAGTGAAGTGAATGTTGGAATTAATCAATTCTGGTCTGCCGCATGTCCCACTTCGTCTGGGATATCTTCAACCAAGCTGGGGAAATCAACAGTCACAGAGATTCGCTCAAAACGGCCCGAGCTTAGAGAAACGTTAGCCTCCCACATGACACATAGGGCCTCCACCGCGGACAATTACTACTACCTGCATAACAGACAGGAGGAGAGCATGGTGGTTAGTGAAGCGATTGCCGAGCAATTATGAAGACGCCCGAACCCTGTCGAGGGCCCTGTGGAGACCACAAAGAACACTGACCCAGATAGTGACAGCTCCGATTATGAGGATTTTAATTAGATTGTAACCTTATCATCAAGGGCAAAGTTCCAATAATATATTGCTACTTGACGTTACCTTGCCCACCATACACATGAATAGTCCGATAGTTTCTTTATTTTTAGCTCACCTGGACCGAAGGTCCGGTGAGCTTATGCCATGGTGCAGCGTCCGTCGTCCGTCGGTCAACATTTGCTTCAAATCGCTACTAGTCAAAAAGTTCTTATTGGATTTTGACTAAATTTGGTCAGAAACATCGTTGGCAGAAGGGGATCAGATTTTGCATAAATGGTGACTCTTTCCCCCAAGGGGCCTGATATGCGGGGCCCAATAGGGGAAATTGAGGCAATTCCTTTAAATCGCTACTAGTCATGAAGTTATAAATGGATTTGAACCCAATTTGGTCAGAAACATCCTTTGGGGAAGGGGAACAGATTTTGCATAAATGGTGACTCTGACCCCCAAGGGGCCAAAGGGGCGGGGCCTAATGGGGAAATAGAGGTAATTCCTTCAAATCGCTACTAGTCATAAAGTTATGAATGGATTTGAACCCAATTTGGTAAGAAACATTCTTGCGGGAAGGGGAACAGATTTTGCATAAATGGTGACTCTGACCCCCTAGGGGCCTGAGGGGCGGGGCCCAATAGGGGAAATTGAGGCAATTCCTTTAAATCGCTACTAGTCATAAAGTTATGAATGAATTTGAACCCAATTTGGTCAGAAACATCCTTTGGGGATGGGGAATAGATTTTGCATAAATGGTGACTCTGACCCACAAGAGGCCAAAGGGGCGGGGCCTAATGGGGAAATAGAGGTAATTCCTTCACATCGCTACTTGTCATAAAGTTATGAATGGATTTGAACCCAATTTAGTAAAAAACATCCTTTGGGGAAGGGGAACAGATTTTGCATAAATGGTGACTCTGACCCCTAAGGGGCCAAAGGGGCGGGGCCTAATGGGGAAATAGAGGTAATTCCTTCAAATCGCTACTAGTCATAAAGGTATGAATGGATTTGAACCCAATTTGGTCAGAAACATTCTTATGTGAAGGGGAACAGATTTTGCATAAATGGTTACTCTGACCCCAAAGGACCAAAGGGGCGGGGCCTAATGGGGAAACAGAGGTAATATCTTTAAATCGCTACTAGTTATAAAGTTATGAATGGATTTTAACCAAATTTGGTCAAAAACATCAATGGGGGAAGGGGAACAGATGTTGCATAAATGGTGACTCTGACCCCAAAGGGGCCAAAGAGGCGGGGCCCCATATGGGAAATAGAGGTAATTCATTTAAATCGCTGCTAGTCATAAATTTATGAATGGATTTGAACCCAATTTAGTAAGAAACATTCTTTGGGGCAGGGGAACAGATTTTGCATAAATGGTTACTCTGACCCCCAAGGGGCCAAAGGGGCGGCGCCTAATGGGGAAATAGAGGTAATTCCTTAAAATCGCTACTAGTCATAAAGTTATAAATGCATGTTGTAAACAGAGAGTCTGGACTTCATTATTTCTTTAAAGCAGTTGGGATCCCCACGCTATAACCATAAATAGCATTGTTTGAGGTTAACAAACAAAAGGAATTGAACATGAACATTATTTTGACATTTGGTCAAATCCAACCAGGTGAGCGATACAGGCCCCATGGGCCTCTTGTTTGTTAATAGTTTAATATGTTCCTAATGTTTGATTAGACTGTGATTGGCCATGGTGATTCCATTTGATTATACCCTGGGATATCAACCAAGGGTTGAAAACACCCTAAAATCCTAGATCAAGTTGAATTGGAATCTCCTTGTTATAGGCCGGATCTTTTGCCGATTTAGAGTGCTACCTCACTGAAGCATACTGCCGAAGACACCCAGCAGCACACCCCACCCGGTCACATTATACTGACAACGGGCGAACCAGTCGTCCCACTCCTAATTTGCTGAGCCCTAAGCAGGAGAAGCAACTTCCATGTTTAAAGACTCTGGTATGTATCGACCAGGGGACAGAACCCAAAGCCTTCCTCACAGGGGCGAACGCTCAACTACAGGCCAAAAGTGAGGCAGTGTCAAGGGAGACATTAGGAAGAAGAAAGTTAGCAAGAAAGTGAAAAGATAAGATTCCAAATGTAGTCGCCTCTTACGATCATGCAATGGGGGCTGCAGGCACAATTCTTACGCCGTACCTGCAGGTCAAAGTTCCTGTTGAAGAGACGAGAATACTATACAAGATGATCAATATATAAACCAATAAAAATAAAAATGTGAATAAATGAAAAAGAAAAGTAAAAAAAAAACGTAATTACTGAAAGCTCGTCGTCCGTGTGTTTTCACCTCGTTGTCCTTGTCGCGTTCTGTTGAATTATCTTCCAACCCCGTCGTGCCGTCCTTGTCGAGTTCCTCGTATGGTGCAAACGTCATCTGCCTTTCTGTAGTTGTATCTCACGTTCTGTATCATACCTCTGACATACCGCAACCTGATCTGGGGCCCCCGCCTTGAAAGGAATCTGTCGTCTGTCTTAACTGGCCGTGATCATTCCGGATACTCTCGGTGCTTCAGATTGATGATCATGAAGTTGATAACTTGAGTCCGCAGTAGAAGCCCTGTGGCCCATGTGGGATGCTAGGGCCTCCCGTGATGTAGGAAACAGGCTACGGACCTCCGTTACAGCCAGTTTCCTTATCTTTGTCGCAGCGATATTCTCAGACTTCGGCACGGCTATACTCCATAGGCGATTGATACATTTAGAGAGAGTATGGGTATCAATTGGGTGCGCCGGATATACTGGCATTGGCCACACCAGGAAAACTTGAGAGTCATCCGCCAATAGATGAAGTGATATATCGGGGATATATCGGGTATGGTAGATCGTGCCTCGATGTATATCAGCAACTGTTAGTACAGGTTCGATGGTAAGTAGAGCACCGCAACGCACCTGTATCCGGTCTTGTGGTTTTTACAGCAGTCCTCACTGATTTTATCGCCATATTGCTTATGGCCCCCAACCGCTGAGCGATGTGGAAGAGAATCACCAAGATGAGATAACTTCGAATTAGGGCATGCTCTTGCTTCTTGACCTCGTCTTTACAATCTATGAATAGCTTCTCTGCATCATCGGCGGCCTCGCTTGCTGTGAATCTCTGAATGTCGTCGATGGAAATGTCCTCCTCTACATCAAGGATTCGGCGTTCAATTGTTCTTTCTTTTTTTGGTTGTGGCATTGTACCATCTGTCAACTGAAAGTCGCATATTCGCTGCCTCTGACCGGTTCATGTTCTTTATTTGCAGGTACGTTAAGAATTCTTTGAAAGTGCTGAGGTAGCTTCTTACAGTATGTCCTGCAGGTAGGGCGTAAGAATTGTACCTGCTGCTCCCCTTGCATGATCGTAAGAGGCGACTAAATTTGGGATCTTATCTTTTCTCTTCTTCATGAACAACTTCTTCCTAATGTCTCCCTTGACAATGCCTCACTTTTGGCCTTTAGTTGAGCGTTCGCCCCTGTGAGGAAGGCTTTGAGTTTTGTCCCCTGGCCGAGCCATACCAGAGTCTTTAACAAGAGGCCCATGGGGCCTGTATCGCTCACCTGGTTGGATTTGACCAAATATCAAAATAATGTGCATGTTTAATTTGTCAATACAAAAATGTACTCTCTGAAAGACCATATGGATTATTTTTACACCATAATGGTGTTTAAAGAAACTAAGTCCCTTAGGGTGGGGAAAACCCTTTGGCCTATTTTTACATAAGAATTGTGTTTATCTCTTAATGCCTAGCGATACTATACATAGTCATGGAATTGAGGGTCACAGTAACCATGTATGCAAAATCTGTTCCCCCATCACCACGGATGTTTCTGACCAAATTGGGTTCAAATCCATTTGAAACTCAAATCTCTATTTCCCCTATTTGGCCTCTCCCTTCAGGCCCCTTGGGGGTCAGAGTCAATATCTATATAAACTCTCTTTCCCCCTCCTTCCCCTAAGGATATTCTAGACAAAATTTGGTTCAAATCCATTTATAGCTTTATGAAAAATAGCGATTTAAAGGATAAACCTCTATTTCCCTATTTGGCCCAGCCATCAGACCCCTCAATATTTATACAAACTCTTTCCCCCCTTCCTCTCTGGATGTTCCTGACCACATTTAGTTAAAATCCATTCGTAACTTAATAATTTATAGTGATTTAAAGGATTAACCCATATTTTCCCTATCAGACCCCACTCCCCAGTCCCCTGGGGATTCAGAGTAAAAAAATATACCAATTCCTGACCATATTTGGTTAAAATCCATTCATAACTTTATAACTAGTAGCGATTTAAAGATATTACCTCTGTTTCCCCATTAGGCCCCGCCCCTTTGGTCCTTTGGGGTCAGAGTAACCATTTATGCAAAATCTGTTCCCCTTCCCCAAAGGATGTTTTTTACTAAATTGGGTTCAAATCCATTCATACCTTTATGACTAGTAGCGATTTGAATGAATTACCTCTATTTCCCCATTAGGCCCCGCCCCTTTGGCCCCTTAGGGGTCAGAGTCACCATTTATGCAAAATCTGTTCCCCTTCCCCAAAGGATGTTTTTTACTAAATTGGGTTCAAATCCATTCATAACTTTATGACAAGTAGCGATGTGAAGGAATTATCTCTATTTCCCCATTAGGCCCCGCCCCTTTGTCCTCTTGTGGGTCAGAGTCACCATTTATATCACGATCCGAGTCGTCGTGAACACTTCTGAGGTCATCATCTTCCTCCTGGCCCTCATGAGCTATCGCTTCACCCTCTGTGCTAATACTTTCTATGCCCTTAATACTATGCTGCTCCTCCTCCTGGCCTTCATGAATTATCGCTTCACCCTCTGTGCTAATATTTTCTACGCCCTTACTGCTAATTTGCTTTTCCTCCTGGCCCATATAAATTATCGCTTCATCCTCTGTGCTAATACTTTCCACGATCTTGTTGCTACTCTGCTCTTCCTCCTTGCCCTCATACCCCTGCAGGTAGGGACGTAAGTATCGTACCTGCTGCCCCCATTGCATGATCGTAAGAGGCGACTAAACTTGGGATCTTATCTTTTCTCTTCTTTCTTGATAACTTACTTCTTCCTAATGTCTCCCTTGACAATGCCTCACTTTTGGCCTTTAGTTGAGCGTTCGCCGCATTGAGGAAGGTTTTGGGTTCTGTCCCTTAGCCGAGACATACCAGAGTCTTTAAAAATGGAAGTTGCTACTCCTGCTTAGCGCTCAGCATATTTGGAGTGGGACGACTGGTTGGCCCGTTGTCAGTACAATGTGACCGGGTGGGGTGTGCTGCTGGGTGTCTTCGGCAGTATGCTTCAGTGAGATAGCACTTTAAATCGGCAAAAGTTCCGGCCTATCACAAGGAGACTTCAACACGAACATACCGCAGCCTCCCAAAACACACATACGCACTCACCACACTCATACATGTCGCACGCACGGGGGGCCGTCCTTAAATGACCTTAGATGTTAATAGGACGTTAAACAAAATAAACCAAACCAAACCAAACCCTTGTTGCTACTCTGCTCTTCCTCCTTGCACTCATACCCCTGCAGGTAGGGCGTAAGAATTGTATATGCTGCCCCCATTGCATGATCGTAAATAGAGACTAAATTTGGGATCTTACCTTTTCTATTCTTTCTAAATAACTTTCTTCCTAATGTCTCCCTTGACAATGCCTCACTTTTGGCCTTTAATTGAGCGTTTGGCCCTGTGAGGAAGGCTTTGACTTCTGTCCCCATGCCGAGAAATATCAGAGTCTTTAAAAATGGTAGTTGCTACTCCTGCTTAGCGCTCAGCATGTTGGGAGTGGGACGACTGGTTTGCCCGTTGTCAGTATAATGTGACCGGGTGGGGTGTGCTGCTGGATGTCTTCGGCAGTATGCTTCAGTGAGGTAGCACTATAAATCGGCAAAAGTTCCGGCCTATCACAAGGAGACTTAACACCAACATACTGCAGCCTCCCAAAACACCCATACGCACTCAACACACGCTTGCATGTCGCACGCAAAGGGAGGCCGTCTTTGAATGATCATGGGTGTTAATAGGACGTTAAACAAAATAAACCAAACAAAATCCTTGCCCACATGGATAATCGCTTCACCCTCTATGCTAATATTTACTTCCAATGCCCTTGTTGTTATTATGCTTTTCCTCCTGGCCCTGATGAATTATCGCTTCATCCTCTGTGCTAATATCTTCCATGCCCGTGTTGCTATGCTGCTCGTCCTCCTGGCCCTTATGAATTATAGCTTTACCCTCTGTGCTAATATTTCCCATGCCCTTGTTGCTATTATGCTCTTCATCCTGGCCCACATGAATTATCGCTTCACCCTCTGTGCTAATACTCTCAAGGTCATTGTTGCTATTCCGCGTTTCCTCCTGGCCCTAATGAACTATCTCTTTACTATTCAGTGAGCCTTGTGAAGGTTTCTTTTTGACGGTTTTAGACGTCTTCTTTCTTCGTGTAAGGGGAAATATGAAGTAAACTGATTATTGTCTTCCTGTTTCAATCAGCTTAGGCGACATTTATGATGGTTACAAATGATATAATAGTTTGAAAGATCAAGAGTAACTTAGAAAGAAGAGAAAAACTAAGATAACTGTTTTTAGTCGCCTTTTACGGTCATGCAATTGGGGCGGCAGGTTTAATTTTTGCTCAATACCTTAAAGTCTGCTGGAAGGAAGGAACGTCGAATAGTTATAAATACGTTACATAATGCTGACTTATTTGAAACATTTGCAACATAATCTAATCCCAATCACTAACCACGTGTTCAGATTAGTCAGGGTTAGGATCAAATCATTACACAACTCATCGATGTCTGCAAGATATGATCAGTTCATCACTACAACTTTTCTATGGCATCAGTTTTGATTATGAACATCAATGAATCAAAATAACGACTACATTTGAAATTTTACAAACATAGTCGGCTCTGTTTACCTGAAAACGACGATCTTTCTTTTCTCTCGCAGTTTGATTCCACGCTTTGTTTAACTTCCTGTCGCGTGCGTTCCACAAAATAACAGGATTAAGTTGCATTGTTACATTTCACTGTACATTTGCAACATATCAAACCCTGAATCAGGGCTAGCTTAAGTTGTATTGGTATATTGAAATGTAATATTGCAAGCTATGGTTAGGGTTAGATCAAGTTGCATTGGTATATTTTACTGTACTATTGCAACATACTCTAACCCTGTCACAGGGTTAGGGTTAGCGTTATGTAGCAAAATACTTGTCGTACAAATGCAACTTTTAAAATAATGTACTATTGCAACATATCCTAACCCTGTCTCAGGGTTAGATTAAGTTGCATTGGGTATGTTAACTGGACTATTGCAACTGATTCTAATCCTGTCTCAGGGTTAGAATAGGTTGCAATCGAAACCGTACGGTCTTTTTGAAACATAAAACATCCGGGTATGCTGGGGTTAGGCTTTCGCTAACCCTTACCCGTAATCCCTTTGCAACAAAAGCTATTTTGATGTCAATTCTTGTTAACATTAGCATTTAACCCCTTATTCCTGTTTATTCTTGTTAATATTAGCATTTAATCCCTTATTCCTGTTTATTCTTGTTAATATTAGCATTTAATCCCTTATTCCTGTTTATTCTTGTTAATATTAGCATTTAACCCTTATTCCTGTTTATTCTTGTTAATATTAGCATTTAATCCCTTATTCCTGTTTATTCTTGTTAATATTAGCATTTAATCCCTTATTCCTGTTTATTCTTGTTAATATTAGCATTTAAACCCTTATTCCTGTTTATTCTTGTTAATATTAGCATTTAACCCCTTATTCCTGTTTATACTTGTTAATATTAGCATTTAACCCTTATTCCTGTTTATTCTTGTTAATATTAGCATTTAAACCCTTATTCCTGTTTATTCTTGTTAATATTAGCATTTAAACCCTTATTCCTGTTTATTCTTGTTAATATTAGCATTTAACCCTTATTCCTGTTTATTCTTGTTAATATTAGCATTTAACCCTTATTCCTGTTTATTCTTGTTAGGTCACCTGAGACGAAGTCTCAGTTGACCTATTGCAATCGCCTTTTGTCCGGCGTCGTGCGTCGTAAACAATTTACATTTTCAACTTCTTCTCAAAAACCGCTGAACTATATTCAATGAAATGTTATAGGAAGCTTCCATGGCTGAGGGCGAACCAAAATTGTGAATTATATGGTCCCCAACCCCCAGGGGCCTGCGGGGCGGGGCCATAAAGGGTCAAATTGACTAAAACTTCAAAAATCTTCTTCTCTACTCTCAGATATGGTAGAAACAAATACTCTTCATAGATGGAAGGGTCTTAAGGTGCTTTACCAAAATTGTGAATTTCATGACCCTGGGGTCTCATGTTTGCCCCTGGGAAGGGGGTAAACTTTACTATAGTTTATATAGGGAAATCACATTTTTGACTATTATTTGTTGGATTTGTATTGAAATTCATTCAAAATTGTATCAAATTATCAGCATGGGATGACACTTTGGTGGTATGTACATGTTGGCCCTATTTGACCCCCAGGGGCTGGTGGGCAGGGCCAAAAAGGGTCAAATTTACAAAAATTTTAAAAATCTTCTCTACTCTTAGATATGGTAGAATCAAATACTCTTCATAGATGGAAGGGTCTTAAGGTGCTTTACCAAAATTGTGACTTTCATGACCCTGGGGTCTCACGTTTGCCCCTTGGGTGGGGGTAAACTTTACTATAGTTTATATAGGGAAATCACATTTTTGACTATTATTTGTTGGATTTGTATTGGAATTCATTCTAACTTGTATCAAATTATCAGCATGGCATGACACTTTGATGGTATGTACATGTTGGCCCTAGTTGACCCCCAGTGGCCTGCGGGGCGGGGCCAAAAAGGGTAAAATTTACAAACATTTCAAAAATCTTCTTCTCTACTCTTAGATATGGTTGAATCAAATACTCTTCATAGATGGAAGGGTCTTAAGGTGTTTTACCAAAATTGTTAATTTCATGACCCTGGGGTCTCACGTTTGCCCCTGGGGAGGGGATAAACTTTACTATAGTTTATATAGGGAAATCACATTTTTGACTATTGTTTGTTGGATTTGTATTGGAATTCATTCTAACTTGTATCAAATTATCAGCATAGGATGACACTTTGATGGTATGTACATGTTGGCCCTAGTTGACCCCCAGGGGCTGGTGGGCGGGGCCAAAAAGGGTCAAATTGACAAAAATTTCAAAAATCTTCTTCTCTACTCTTAGATATGGTAGAATCAGATACTCTACATAGATGAAAGGGTCTTAAGGTGCTTTACCATAATTGTGAATTTCCTAGCCCTGGGGTCTCGCGTTTGCCCCATGGGAGGGGATAAACTTTACTATAGTTATAGGGAAATCACATTTTTGACTATCATTTGTTTTATTTGTTTTGAAATTCATTCTTTCATTCAAATTTACTGAAATATTTCAAAAATCAGGTGACCGTTAAGGCCCATGGGCCTCTTGTTAATATTAGCATTTAAACCCTTATTCCTGTTTATTCTTAATATTAGCATGTAACCCCTTATTCCTGTTTATTCTTGTTAATATTAGCATTTAAACCCTTATTCCTGTTTATTCTTGTTAATATTAGCATTTAACCCCTTATTCCTGTTTATTCTTGTTAATATTAGCATTTAACCCTTATTCCTGTTTATTCTTGTTAATATTAGCATTTAAACCCTTATTCCTGTTTATTCTTGTTAATATTAGCATTTAACCCTTATTCCTGTTTATTCTTGTTAATATTAGCATTTAACCCTTATTCCTGTTTATTCTTGTTAATATTAGCATTTAACCCTTATTCCTGTTTATTCTTGTTAGGTCACCTGAGACGAAGTCTCAGTTGACCTATTGCAATCGCCTTTTGTCCGGCGTCGTGCGTCGTAAACAATTTACATTTTCAACTTCTTCTCAAAAACCGCTGAACTAAATTCAATGAAATGTTATAGGAAGCTTCCATGGCTGAGGGCGAACCAAAATTGTGAATTATATGGTCCCCAACCCCCAGGGGCCTGCGGGGCGGGGCCATAAAGGGTCAAATTGACTAAAACTTCAAAAATCTTCTTCTCTACTCTCAGATATGGTAGAAACAAATACTCTTCATAGATGGAAGGGTCTTAAGGTGCTTTACCAAAATTGTGAATTTCATGACCCTGGGGTCTCATGTTTGCCCCTGGGAAGGGGGTAAACTTTACTATAGTTTATATAGGGAAATCACATTTTTGACTATTATTTGTTGGATTTGTATTGAAATTCATTCAAAATTGTATCAAATTATCAGCATGGGATGACACTTTGGTGGTATGTACATGTTGGCCCTATTTGACCCCCAGGGGCTGGTGGGCAGGGCCAAAAAGGGTCAAATTTACAAAAATTTTAAAAATCTTCTCTACTCTTAGATATGGTAGAATCAAATACTCTTCATAGATGGAAGGGTCTTAAGGTGCTTTACCAAAATTGTGACTTTCATGACCCTGGGGTCTCACGTTTGTCCCTTGGGTGGGGGTAAACTTTACTATAGTTTATATAGGGAAATCACATTTTTGACTATTATTTGTTGGATTTGTATTGGAATTCATTCTAACTTGTATCAAATTATCAGCATGGCATGACACTTTGATGGTATGTACATGTTGGCCCTAGTTGACCCCCAGTGGCCTGCGGGGCGGGGCCAAAAAGGGTAAAATTTACAAACATTTCAAAAATCTTCTTCTCTACTCTTAGATATGGTTGAATCAAATACTCTTCATAGATGGAAGGGTCTTAAGGTGCTTTACCAAAATTGTGAATTTCATGACCCTGGGGTCTCACGTTTGCCCCTGGGGAGGGGATAAACTTTACTATAGTTTATATAGGGAAATCACATTTTTGACTATTGTTTGTTGGATTTGTATTGGAATTCATTCTAACTTGTATCAAATTATCAGCATGGGATGACACTTTGATGGTATGTACATGTTGGCCCTAGTTGACCCGCAGGGGCTGGTGGGCGGGGCCAAAAAGGGTCAAATTGACAAAAATTTCAAAAATCTTCTTCTCTACTCTTAGATATGGTAGAATCAGATACTCTACATAGATGAAAGGGTCTTAAGGTGCTTTACCATAATTGTGAATTTCCTAGCCCTGGGGTCTCGCGTTTGCCCCATGGGAGGGGATAAACTTTACTATAGTTATAGGGAAATCACATTTTTGACTATCATTTGTTTTATTTGTTTTGAAATTCATTCTTTCATTCAAATTTACTAAAATATTTCAAAAATCAGGTGACCGTTAAGGCCCATGGGCCTCTTGTTAATATTAGCATTTAAACCCTTATTCCTGTTTATTCTTAATATTAGCATGTAACCCCTTATTCCTGTTTATTCTTGTTAATATTAGCATTTAAACCCTTATTCCTGTTTATTCTTGTTAATATTAGCATTTAACCCCTTATTCCTGTTTATTCTTGTTAACATTAGCATTTAAACCCTTATTCCTGTTTATTCTTAATATTAGCATTTAAACCCTTATTCCTGTTTATTCTTGTTAATATTAGCATTTAAACCCTTATTCCTGTTTATTCTTAATATTAGCATTTAACCCCTTATTCCTGTTTATTCTTGTTAATATTAGCATTTAACCCCTTATTCCTGTTTATTCTTGTTAATATTAGCATTTAACCCTTATTCCTGTTTATTCTTGTTAATATTAGCATTTAAACCCTTATTCCTGTTTATTCTTGTTAATATTAGCATTTAACCCTTATTCCTGTTTATTCTTGTTAATATTAGCATTTAAACCCTTATTCCTGTTTATTCTTGTTAATATTAGCATTTAACCCCTTATTCCTGTTTATTCTTGTTAATATTAGCATTTAACTCTGATTGCTGTTTATTTTTGTTAATATTAGCATTTAAACCCTTATTCCTGTTTCTTCTTGTTAATATTAGCATTTAAACCCTTATTCCTGTTTATTCTTGTTAATATTAGCATTTAACCCCTTATTCCTGTTTATTCTTGTTAACATTAGCATTTAAACCCTTATTCCTGTTTATTCTTAATATTAGCATTTAAACCCTTATTCCTGTTTATTCTTGTTAATATTAGCATTTAACCCCTTATTCCTGTTTATTCTTAATATTAGCATTTAACCCCTTATTCCTGTTTATTCTTGTTAATATTAGCATTTAAACCCTTATTCCTGTTTATTCTTGTTAATATTAGCATTTAATCCCTTATTCCTGTTTATTCTTGTTCATATTAGCATTTAAACCCTTATTCCTGTTTATTCTTGTTCATATTAGCATTTAACCCTTATTCCTGTTTATTCTTGTTCATATTAGCATTTAACCCTTATTCCTGTTTATTCTTGTTCATATTAGCATTTAACCCTTATTCCTGTTTATTCTTGTTAATATTAGCATTTAACCCCTTATTCCTGTTTATTCTTGTTAATATTAGCATTTAAACCCTTATTCCTGTAAAGAAAAAACAAACAAACGGATTGAGATCAATTATAGCACAGCACATCACTTTATAAGGACCACGGAACCAAATGATTTGCCATAGACGGTAATGTTAACGTTTATCACTGTACTGCTTAAATGCAGTTTTCAACACTGGTCCAGTATCAATAATTTTGAAGTACGTCATCTCGGAAACCTCTAAATGGAATTATAAAAAAAATTTACCAATCTGAACTTTTTTTTATATGGGGGCCGCCATCTTGTATTGAAATCAGCACCAAAAATTCATCTAAATTAACAACAAAATACACACTTACTTAACTCCCCCTGACAAAAACAGGCTAGCAAAAAATAACTGTTTTTCTATATATTTTACCTCTATATGTATTGCCCAACCCACATATTAAAACTTTGGAAACTTCTCTCACCTTAATATCCAATCAGTAGGCCCCGATGTATTCACCTTCCTATTAAATCTTCTGCCCAAACGGGGAAAACCCACATTCCATTTTTGATTTGGTTCTGTGGTCCCTATACTCAGTTTATGTAGCTTTTGAATGTAAACACGCCATATGCCAATATCTTGACTACTTCCTGTCGGTTATATCCACGAAATAAATTCCAGGGTTAGGGTTACACTATGTTGCAAACAAATCAGAATGAATATGCATACAACGTAACTAACCCCGAATCTAACCCTAACCCTAACCCTAACCCTAACCCTAACCCTAACCCTAACCCTAACCCTAACCCTAACCCTAACTCTAACCCTAACCCTAACCCTAACCCTAACCCTAACCCTAGAGTTGAAACAAAGGATTTCGTTAATGGGAATAAATTATCTAACAACCTTAGAAACGACAACTCTCTAGCTCAAAGGATACAAAAGTAGTGAAGAATATTCGGAGGCAAAAGAAATGTCGAAATTTTGTAGTTTTTGTATTACCTGAAATAACATTTTTCGAAAGATATCGATTTGTATATTTGTACACTTGTTTATCGTCTAATTACCCGCATTTGATGAAAAAATGGCAAAAAATTATTCATAAATGCGTCCACAACAGTCGTCCAAAGGTGCTGTTTTGGGGCAAAAAAAACCTTTTTGTCTTAAATGTTTTTCAAACTCTAGATACATATTTTTGATCAGATAACAATAATAAAACAATTTAAATAGGTTCCTTTGATACATTTGCACTGGAAAATCTAACCCCGACACCAATTCGTCACCAAATTTCGCTATTTCGTGGCAAAATAGCAAGAAATCTAGCCGGTGCGTGTCATCGCCAACAGTTTTAAAAAATTGTTTGACATTCAATCAACAACCACCAAATAATTCAGGCAGAAATATCAACTCCTTTTGCTTCAAAAACTAGAATGAAACACGCCAATTTGACCATTTTTGAATTCGTTACATAATTGCGTTTTCGATTAATTTCCGTTTTATAATCGTACTAAGAAAACAGAACAAACAGAACTATTAGAAAACAAATAATGAGATTTACACATTTATTTTGCCAATTTCAAGTTAACTACACCCAACCGCAATAGGTTTAAACGAAAATGCAATTGTGTAACGAATTCAATACGTTACATAATTGCATGACCGCGGTTAGCAAGTTACTCCCCCTGATACCACGTGATATGACGTCAACCGCGGTTAGGGTTGCAATTAGGTAACGAATTCTTGAAATTTTGTAACGAATTCACAAAAATGTTTCCAATGATTATTGCATTGCGTAATTTCTTAATTTTTAGTAAATTTCTACATTTTCGGGAATTATTTCGTTTTCGTGCATCTACAAAGACCTATGAAAGTTAGATAAGATACTTTTTTGCAGGATAAAAACGTGTTTTACGTTAATCCACCTATTGAAATAAAGCATCTTTCACCGATTTTGTGTTTCATTTTCCTTTCTTTGTTTTGCCGTTTACAATTATGAATAAAACATACGTTTAACGAGATAATTAATGCATCTCAAATATAAAATAGTGTCTCATTGATGTAATCAAATGTTTTCTAGTGCGCAACACTTGTTTAGTGTTTGCAGACTGAGTCAGTGTGTTACATCAATCTGAATGATTGTTTTATACTGTTTTTGCATATGGTATCTGCACGTTATTCTTATGTATTTTAGTCATTATTGGTAGCAGACAGTTCTCTATTAGATACCGACACACTGTCTTATCACATATCACAGCTGTAATTCGTTTTTTTAGAGTGTTATATGAGGTTTACGTCTCTTTTCCGTCATCATTTATGATGTTTTGCGATGTAGGTTACATTTTTTGACATGTCAGGCAATAGTTCATGTAGCACTGACGAATCAGTGGCATTCGAGGAGAGAATAACCAAAATTTCGAATTCGTTACATAATTGCACATTGTCAGGGTTTGGATAAAAAAAGGGTATTTTTCATGATTAAAATTACCTTTCCTGTTAAATACAATACGTTTTATTTATTTCTAAATTATCTGTGTACTACCAAAGGCTTAAAAACCACGCAATGTGTAATAACACATACAATAATCTCGGAAAATTAACGAAAACCTACATTAAGCATCATTTTTCGAGCGATTAGCAAATAGAATGATAAAAACAATTGTCAGTTCAATATCAAGATTAAAACACATCAGATGTTGTGTAAAAACAAAATAATGCCAAACCTATCACAAAAGATAAAATTTTGCAATAAAAAAAAATATTGTCAAATTTTACCGTATTTTTTATTTTATTTTTTCAAATGTAAGAGTTACCTCCCCTTATCACACAAAACCTGTTTTAATTAGATTTCAGTTCAGAAAAACTGTTCGATCTACATGAAAATATTTCATTCATTTGTAAATTATCTTTGCACCAGAAGAAACTTAAAATCAACTCAAGAAGTAATAAAACATTAAATGAACAATGAAAATAAAACTAATAAAAAGGTAAGAACGCATATTAATTCCATGGCTGAATTCGTTACATAATTGCAATTGTTCGCGGTTAGAGGCAAACTGACAAAAAATTACAAGAACAACGACGTAAAACGTTTGAATGAAATTATTCAAGATGTTTTTAAGCAATATTACACAGTAATTAATGTTAGAAAATCTAACCCTGACCATGTGCAATTATGTAAAGAATTGAATTCGTTACATAATTGCATATATTCAGGGTTAGATTTTTTAACATTAGTAACTGTTTATTTTTATGTTAAAACACGACAGATTACTTTTGTTTAATGTTTTATTTTGTTTTCTCTGCAATATTGAGACGATTTCACTCTAACCGCGGTAAAATGCAACTATGTAACGAATTCAAAACTTTCGTTACATAATTGCAAATCAACAGGGTTAGGATTAAATACGTGATATATAAAGTCTCTTTCGAAAAATATTCACCAATACCCTTAAAAGATATGTAAAACACTAATTCAATGCTCATTTTAGAATTATTTGACCTAACCGCGAACGGTCGCAATTTTGTAACGAATGGAACTTTTATCTTATTTTTCCTACATGAATTTGTACATAGTTTAGCACCGATATCGTGTTTATCGGTTTTTGTTCAATTCATGATAGAAAGTTATGTTTAAGGTTTGCAAGTATTTTCCTCCAGAAAAACCCACTCGTTTCACTCTAACTGCCGTGTTCCAAAAAATAAGACAAACATTAAATTCGTTACATAATTGCATATCATGGCGGTTTGGTAAAATACTGGGAAAATACACATTAAATCGCTATAATATTAAAGTTTAAATTAAGTCATTGCTTTATTCCACATACACGTGTCTATAACACAAAATTTTAGCCTAACCCTATTGACTTGCAATTATGTAACGGAAGTTTTGAATTCGTTACATAATTGCATCTGACCGCGGTTAGAGTGAAAAAGGTTAGATATTGCAATGAAAACAACATAAAACAATACGTAAAACCTATCTGTCGTGTCTTAACGTGAAAATAAACAGTTATGTATATTCAAAAATCTAACCCTGAACATATGCAATTATGTAACGAATTCAATTCGTTACATAATTGCATATGCTCAGTGTAATGGTTTTACTTTTTTATTTGTTTTATTCTCATTATTCGTTTAATGTTGTATTACTTCTTGAGTTGATTTTAAGTTAATTCTGGTGAAAAGATAATTTACAAATGCATGAAATAATTTTCATGTAGATCGAACAGTTTTTTCTTAACTGAAACCTAATTAAAACAGGTTTTGTGTGATTAGAGGAGGTAACTCTTACATTTGAAAAAAAATAGTTAAATGAGCAATGAGAATAAAACTAATAAAAAGGTAAGAACGCATATTAATTTCATGGCTGAATTCTTTTCATATTGCAATTGTTCGCGGTTAGAGGCAAACTGACCAAAAATTACAAGAACAACGACGTAAAACGTTTGAATGAAATTATTCAAGATGTTTTTAAGCAATATTACACAGTAAATAAAAATGTTTTTCTATACGAAATACTGTATATTTATACTTAAAATTAATTGTTTTGATCTAACCCTGAACATGTGCAATAATGTAACGAATTCGAATTCGTTACATAATTGCACATGGTCAGGGTTAGATTTTTCAACATTAATAGCTGTTTATTTTTATGTTAAAACACGACAGATAACTTGTATTTAATGCTTTATTTTGTTTCCCCTGTGATATTAAGACGATTTCACTCTAACCGCGTCAAATGCACTGCGGGTTAGAGTCAAATCGTCTTAATGTTGCAAAATAACGACAGCAAACATTAAGTAAAATTAATATATCGTGTTTTAAAGAAAATAAACACAGTTATTAATGTTAAAAAGTCTAACCGTGAACATATGCAATTATGTAACGAATTCGAATTCGTTACATAATTGCATATGCTCAGGGTAAAGGTTTTACTTATTTGTTTGTTTTATTCTCATTATTCATTTAATGTTTTATTACTTCTTGAGTTGATTTTAAGTTTCTTCTGGTGAAAAGATAATTTACAAATGCATGAAATAATTTTCATGTAGATCCAACAGTTTGTTCTTAACCGAAATTTAATTAAAACAGGTTTTGTGTGATAAGGGGAGACAACTCTTACATTTGAAAAAAATAGTTAAAAAATACGATTAAATTTGACAATTTTTTATTATTGTAAAATTTCGTTTGTTTGTCTTTTTTGCATCATTTTCATTTTGCACATCATCTGACTTTATTGCATGTATTATTATATGTTGCGTGGATTTTATACCTTAAGTAATACAGAGATAATTTTATCGTATTTTTTAATATTTTTTTTTTCAAATGTAAGAGTTACCTCCCCTTATCACACAAAACATGTTTTAATTAGATTTCAGTTAATCTATTCGATGTGGTCGGCACAAAGAAAGTGAGACAAGTCAGGGTCCCAACCCTGACAGGGCCATAACGCTTTGGAGATGGGACAATAAAACAAGGAAAGTGAGACAAGAATAGCTAGCGTCGAGTCAATGAGTCCGTAAACGTATAGACAAAGACAATAAGGCCACACGATCAGAAAATTCAAAAGAGGACAACTTGAGATAGAACAGTATTCATGTATCAGGGTGTCCTCAGTGTAAATCTTTATATCGATACTGTTTATTTAGTCGTTTGATATCATAAAACTGTCATGAAAATATCCGCTCTGATATTCAATATAAAATTTTGTATATAATAAGCTATATAATAGGGTTTCAGACAAGGTTGTTACTCATTTCCCCTTTTCTTTCAATTTACAACCACATTCAGGCGGCGATATGAGAACGTTCCACCACATGGAATTAGCTGATTTTTGGTACACATATGAAACAAGTAAAGCTCTATCCGATTTTGTGATGGAAATTTGCATCCAAAACTATATAACGGGAGAAAATTGCAATTTTATGGCATTTTTCTTCATAATTGTGTCTCTGCAAGTGCATTTTCATCCGAGAAAATTTTTGTTTTATGTTTTATGAATAAACACGATGTTTTGGAAATATTTATCAAAAGAAATTTATACTATGTTGCGAATTACAATTTCGAGATAACCTTCTTTTATTTACGACCTTATGTCTTTGATGCTCAAAATGACAACTTTATAAAAATACATTTTCACTGACATTATGAAATCTGGGTGTCGGAAAGGTGTAAAATTATTCTTCGGAAAAGAAAAAAACTGTAGTTGAGCTATACAGTACGTTAATCCACCCCTTTGCGCGTTTCAAAGTGGAACCTATCTTATACCTCTGATTGAGAGATGCAAATGGGTCTTGCAGTACAAATGCCATAGGTTATCCCAGAGATAATTCCCACACCGTGATATTTATTGTAGCCTACCATAGTTTGGTCGAAGTTGTAACGTACAACCCCAGGTAGATTTCAGTTATGCTCTGGAAGGGATTGGGATTCTCGGCTACACGGCCGCGAAGTTGAACATAAACACACACAATTTAAAGAATATATATAAGTATACTAATGTGGGCATGGATAAAACCGCTGTCCTCTAGCCTTACTGTCGTAAAGACAAAGACACTGTATATGTAGTTAACACTACTTACAAGATAGCCACCAGATTAGACCTTGCAGGCGAGCCCTTATACAGAAGCTTTTAATAAAGTATCTAAATGCTTTTTTTTTACCTTTTCTACTTGTAGAATATTCCACTTGACACTTTGTTAATTTTCATAAAACCAGACCCAAACGCTGGTACTAACCTACCTATATTTGTAATCCCTTGTTAAGAACTCAAGGTCAGATTATTTAAATAATCATTAATTTATTCAGTTAGCAACACATAGCTTGCAACACACAGACAAAGATAATGTCATATCCATTTAAAGTAATTGTTTAAAAATTCTCGTAATATTTGTTTTCTATGATATGTATCTATCAGAAATTTGGAATCAATATGATGGCGTAGCTGCTCCCCTATGCCAATCTAAAGACCTGGAAGCAGAGATCGAGGTATACTGGCCTGCATGGTGGCTTCTTTTATTGATGACTTTTTAGACTACTATCCATTCTACTGAAGATATAATTCAGCAGCGTAAAAGTCTGACTGAAACCTATTTCTTGTTGACTTCAAGGTCTGATTCCTCCTATGTTGACGGGTAGTCTCTATTGAATTTTAGTCGGTTCTAAACAGTTTCGCTGCCGTGTCACAAATTACTGATTATTGTTCCTATATTTTTATGTTGAATTGTCATTTCATGTTATCTTTTGAAAAGTGTTCCTAGAAATACCAAGTCAACCCAAATTGGTAGCAAACTTATGTACTCATCAGCATTGAACCAGTCCGTTGCTTCTATTTATAGTATTGGGCTAATACTTTTCACCTTAAATGTAAAGTTTAATGTATTTAAGAAACATTAATGAATCATATGCTTTAACAGATAAAATCAAAAATAATAATCATAATGTAAATATAACGCCATTCGAGGTGCCCCATCTACATGTACGTAAACTGAACAACGTTTTAGAAGCAATTTTACTTTGATTTAGAAATCAAACTATTCTGTTTGTTGTCAGTAAATTGCGGTCTGTAGAGATCACACACCTGTCAGTCTAAGTCATTACGTTTATTGGAGTTCACACAAACAATCAACCTTTATTAACATCGATTTCCGTGAACATAAACCTCTCCCCTAGGATCCACCAGTAATGGCACCTGTCGATGAGAATTGTAAATGACGTCAATAAGTGTAGGAGTACTTCCGTATCCTTCTCTCGCACAGCCTCTAGACCGGTGTAAAGTGGAAACGAGGCCGTAGGGTCAATTTATTTGACACTATATACGAACCTAGTTCTATCAATGTTTATTTATAAAATCGAGCGGACAACTAAAACATAAATCTTACATAGCATAGTATTTTTTTCTAATCACGAGACTATTTTAATTAAATATTCATTTTATGTCAAAATGTCTTCAAAAGTTTACGTTATTAAGTAGTACTTTTAATCATCGAGTTTTATCTGTAGCTTGGTATCCTTGTTTTTGTTATTGTTTTTGTTAATTGAATTAAACTCAAATAGATACAAAGTCATGTGCTTCGTAAATATCATTGAAAGCGTTACAGTTTGGTAGCACAGTGGTTACACAGTTGCCATTCTCGTAGGCAGCCAGGATTCGATTCCTTGACCGACCGTGGAAATGTATGGCACCTGCCCGACAAAGTGGCTTTTCTGTTGGTACTTCTGTTTCCTCTCACATTAAAACCTTTTATGCTGTCATCAAGGCCAACAAAAGGGATTCATAATAGTTGGTAAAGTTGGTTTTTGCAGTCGTTATAAATAAAAAAAAAAAGCCCCCGTTTACCCCAAAAGAGCGCCACCAAATATCATTTTACAATAAATTAGTGTCCCTGTCAACTCTGATGACGACAACAACGGGGCAAATTCATCACAGAGATTAAAAATAATCTCCATTTAACACCTATATTAAAGGCGCATACACGCCCAGTCCTTTAAAGACGACGCTAGATTGGAGTGTTAATGATCGCCTCAGAGACAGAATGTGTGTATACAAAATGTTGTACGAGTTCGACAGGTAATTCAAATAATTCACAATGCACCACAGTGCATTCTTTAAAGATTCATACGAGCTTTCATGTTCGGCTTTTTCTGAAGAGTAAAGCCTTAGATGCTGCACGGAATTCGGCACTGCTGAAGTTATAAAGGAATGGGTTGATAGTAGAGTTCATGTAAGATAACCAAAATGTAATATTATAAACAAGTGGCGGTACAGCTTCCGGCAAAGCACATCTGACGTCAAACACTAAATGAAACGGAAGCCAACATATCACATAACCAACTAAGATATACGTTAAAGTCTTAAACACTTTCCTTTCGTTTCGTTCATATTTTCTGTCCTCTTTTTGCTTCCGTTTCTTGGAATGACCTCTATCTCTCGTTTGTGGCCTCTCTTGGTAAGCTTTACATGACCCGTCGCTTGTATCTAGGTCCGTGTCTAGTGCTCCAGAAGCTGCCGTTGTTATTGTAACATTAGAAACAAACATCTTTTTGTCATTCACTTTCAGTAACGTTTTATATGAATCAGGTCGTAGGTACGGGTCGCTTCTCCAGGGAAACGTCGGATTTGTTGTCACTTCCGGTCCTATCTTATTATCACCTACTTCTTCCACTGAAGATGATTTAATACCTTTCCCGGCAGGTGGTTCCGATATATTAATATCTGTGTCTGATTTGGCGTAAATTTTTACCAGATTCGTTGTTTTCTTGACAATTTCTTGCTTAGAATGTTGATATACATTTCCCACTCTTTTCCGGTTTAGGACAACAAGAAAAACTCGTATATAACACAGCATCATGACAACAAATGATCCGTGATGGCCGATTGTTGCTATGACGATAACAAACTCTTTGTTTTTGGAAGGATCCCAAACACATTGGTATGGCACGGAGTTGTTCATCCTGTCAAGGATACATGGGGGGAGCCATAGTACCACCATCACGACCCTGAAAAACAAATCGACACTCAATATTATGTTACCATTTAGCTTCTATTGTGGGTTGTAGGGTATAAATATTCAAATATTCATCGAACACTATGAATATGTATAAGGTCAAGAAGCTCTCAAAAAGATTTAAAGAATATTATCATAAAACAGCATCTGTGAAATGTTAATTCTAATTGAGGACTCGTAATTTAGGAGGACAAATAAACCAGGATTAATCGTTGTGAAACCATTCGTTGGTAATCCACGTTCCCTACGTTCACCGACAGGTTGATCGTAGTGAAACCATTCGTCGGTAACCCACGTTCCCTACGTTCACCGACAGGTTTATCGTAGTGAAACCATTCGTCGGTAACTCAGGTTCCCTACGTTCACCGACAGGTTGATCGTAGTGAAACCATTCGTTGGTAACTCACGTTCCCTACGTTCATCGACAGGTTGATCGTAGTGAAACCATTCGTTGGTAACTCACGTTCCCTACGTTCATCGACAGGTTGATCGTAGTGAAACCGTTCGTCGGTAACTCACGTTCCCTACGTTCACCGACAGGTTGATCGTAGTGAAACCGTTCGTCGGTAACTCACGTTCCCTACGTTCACCGACAGGTTGATCGTAGTGAAACCATTCGTCGGTAACTCACGTTCCCTACGTTCACCGACAGGTTGATCGTAATGAAACCATTCGTCGGTAAGCCACGTTCCCTACGTTCACCGACAGATTGATCGTAGTGAAACCATTCGTCGGTAACCCACATTCCCTACGTTCACCGACAGGTTGATCGTAGTGAAACCATTCGTCGTTAACTCACGTTCCCTACGTTCACCGACAGGTTGATCGTAGTGAAACCATTCGTCGGTAACTCACGTTCCCTACGTTCACCGACAGGTTGATCATAGTGAAACCATTCGTCGGTAACTCACGTTCCTCATGTTCATCGACAGGTTGATCGTAGTGAAACCATTCGTCGGTAACCCACGTTCCCTACGTTCACCGACAGGTTGATCGTAGTGAAACCATTCGTCGGTAACCCACGTTCCCTACGTTCACTGACAGGTTGATCGTAGTGAAACCATTCGTCGGTAACCCACGTTCCCTGCGTTCACCGACAGGTTGATCGTAGTGAAACCATTCGTCGGTAACCCACGTTCCCTACGTTCACCGACAGGTTGATCGTAGTGAAACCATTCGTCGGTAACTCACGTTCCCTACGTTCACCGACAGGTTGATCGTAGTGAAACCATTCGTCGGTAACTCACGTTCTCTACGTTCACCGACAGGTTGATCGTAGTGAAACCATTCGTTGGTAACCCACGTTCCCTACGTTCACTGACAGGTTGATCGTAGTGAAACCATTCGTCGGTAACTCACGTTCTCTACGTTCACCGACAGGTTGATCGTAGTGAAACCATTCGTCGGTAACCCACGTTCCCTACGTTCATCGACAGAGACCCTGGGGTGATTGGTATATTTTTCGTCGTTTTCCGAAAAATATTTCGTCGGAAATTTAGAAAAATCACGCTTTCCAGGGTGTTTTAATTTTATATATACAGTAACAGCGAACTCGACTGAACACTTTTCGATAGTGAAAAAAACTTTCCGAAATACATAAATTCTAAAGACCTTCAAAAATTAGACATCGATAAATTGATCATTGATAGCATATATATTGCATGCTTTTTTGTGGCAAACAGTTCCGAAGTTTAATATGTATGGTAGGGTTTGATTATATACTTTTTTAAGAGCCGGAGCGAGATTCTTTTTATCACCTCGTCCAAAGACTATAGTCGGTGAACACCATGATATCAAACCTAATCTATATCTAATGTAAAGGGGGATACCCGAGTCTTGCTGTGGGGAATGTGTAGGCCTATATCAAACTTGATTGTAACGTGCTGTTGATGTTAAATTGATAGTGGTCGGATCTCCGTGTGTTTGATGTGACTTTATTTAGAATAGTAATCAATCCAATACGTTTCTGGTTCATAATAATGAAGAGTTGACAACCATGTTCAGTCGTCGCCATATATTGAGTATATGTCGTTCACTGAAAGGGCAGTAAGTAAATCTTCTTTAAAACACCAATATCTTATATTAGTAATCATTTCAAAATAACCATTTCAAAATTAGAAAGTACCGAAGCCAAGTACATAAATGTAATTTGCAAAAAAATCCTTATTGTTGAGTTAGGGAATTAACTATGGAAATCACACCACTTAGCTTAAATGTTGGCATGTTGTATACATTAATGTAGCATTGTAGTATTACTGTTTAATACGTATCAGGTCCCTTAGGTTACAGAAGTAGTGATATGGACAAGAGAGTGGGCAATGTAACACACATTTACCTAATGACAATGTACCCGGCATAATGCCTAGTTTAAGAATTTGACAATTGATCGACAAATGGCTGCCCTTTTCACTAAAAAGACGACCTCATATTCAACTACGATCAGTTTTCCTGTGTTCATTTTCCGATGATGATCGGCCCCAGAATTCTTATATATTGTGTACTATCCCGTTTAGTGTACTGTATAGCTTATACACGGTCAGTGATTTATAATAGTGTACTACACAGCTAATATAAAGTATAACGATTTCCCATTGTGTACTGTATAGCTAATATACAGTATGACGATTTCCCATAGTGTACTACATAACTAATATAAAGTATGACGATCTCCCATAGTGTACTGTATAGCTAATATAAAGTATGACGATTTCCCATAGTGTACTGTATAGCTAATATAAAGTATGACGATTTTCCATAGTGTATTGTATAGCTAATATACATTATTACGATTTCCCATAGTGTACTGTATAGCTAATATAAGGTATGACAATCTCCGATAGTGTACTGTATAGCTAATATAAAGTATGACGATTTTACATAGTGTACTGTATAGCTAATATACAGTATGACGATTTTCCATAGTGTATTGTATAGCTAATATACATTATTACGATTTCCCATAGTGTATTGTATAGCTAATATAACGTATGACGATCTCCCATAGTATATTACATAACTAATATAAAGTATGACGATCTCCCACAGTGTACTGTATAGCTAATATAAAGTATGACGATCTCCCACAGTGTACTGTATATCTAATATAAAGTATGACGATCTCCCATAGTGTACTGTATATCTAATATATAAAGTATGACGATCTCCCATAGTGTACTGTATAGCTAATATAAAGTATGACGATCTCCCATAGTGTATTGTATAGTTAATATAAAGTATGACGATCTCCCACAGTGTATTGTATAGTTAATATAAAGTATGACGATCTCCCATAGTGTATTGTATAGTTAATATAAAGTATGACGATCTCCCATAGTGTACTGTATAGTTAATATAAAGTATGACGATCTCCCACATATACTTTGTATATCTAATATATAAAGTATGACGATCTCCGATAGTGTACTGTATAGCTAATATAAAGTATGATGATCTCCAATAGTGTAGTGTATAGTTAATATAAAGTATGATGATCTCCAATAGTGTACTGTATAGATAATATAAAGTATGACGATCTCCAATAGTGTACTGTATAGCTAATATAAAGTATGACGATCTCCCATAGTGTACTTCATAACTGATATAAAGTATGACGATCTCCAATAGTGTAGTGTATAGCTAATATATAAGGTATGACAATCTCCCATAGTGTACTACATAACTAATATAAAGTATGACGATCTCCAATAGTGAACTACATAACTAATATAAAGTTTGACGATCTCCCATAGTGTACTTCATAACTAATATAAAGTATGACGATCTCCCGTAGTGTACTACATAACTAATATAAAGTTTGACGATCTCCCATAGTGTACTTCATAACTAATATACAGTATGACGATTTCCCATAGTGTACTGTATAGCTAATATAAAGTATGACGATCTCCCATAGTGTACTTCATAACTAATATAAAGTATGACGATCTCCCATAGTGTACTGTATAGTTAATATAAGGTATGACAATCTCCCATAGTGTACTACATAACTAATATACAGTATGACGATTTCCCATAGTGTACTGTATAGCTAATATATAAAGTATGACGATCTCCCATAGTGTACTTCATAACTGATATAAAGTATGACGATCTCCAATAGTGTAGTGTATAGCTAATATATAAGGTATGACAATCTCCCATAGTGTACTACATAACTAATATAAAGTATGACGATCTCCCATAGTGAACTACATAACTAATATAAAGTATGACGATCTCCCATAGTGTAGTGTATAGCTAATATATAAAGTATGACGATCTCAAATAGTGTACTGTATAGCTAATAAACAGTATGGCGATCTCCGATAGTATATTACATAACTAATATATAGTATGACGATCTCCCATAGTATACTGCATAGATAATATAAAGTATGACGATCTCCAACAGTGTACTGTATAGATAATATAAAGTATGACGATCTCCAATAGTGTAGTGTATAGCTAATATAAAGTATGACGATCTCCCATAGTGTACTTCATAACTTATAAAAAGTATAACCATCTCCCATAGTGTACTGTATAGCTAATATAAAATATGACGATCTCCCATAGTTTACTTCATAACTTATATAAAGTATGAAGATACAAAGTATGACGATCTCCCATAGAGAACTACATAACTAATATAAAGTATGACGATCTCCCATAGTGTAGTGTATAGTTAATATAAAGTATGACGATCTCCCTTAGAGAACTACATAACTAATATAGAGTTTGACGATCTCCCATAGTGTACTACATAACTAATATAAAGTATGACGATCTCCCATAGTTTACTACATAACTAATATGAAGTATGACGATCTCCCATAGTGTACTGTATAGTTAATATAAAGTTTGACGATCTCCCATTGTGTACTTCATAACTGATATAAAGTATGACGATCTCCCATAGTGTACTGTATAGTAAATATAAAGTATGACGATCTCCCACAATGTACTACATAACTAATATAAAGTATGACGATCTCCCACAGTGTACTGTATAGCTAATATAAAGTATGACGATCTCCCACAGTGTACTGTATAACTAATATAAAGTATGACGATCTCCCATAGTATATTACATAACTAATATAAAGTTTGACGATTTCCCATTGTGTACTACATAACTAATATAAAGTATGACGATCTCCCATAGTGTACTACATAACTAATATAAAGTTTGACGATCTCCCATAGTGTACTTCATAACTTATATAAAGTTTGACGATCTCCCATTGTGTACTATATAACTAATATCAAGTTTGACGATCTCCCATAGTGTACTTCATAACTGATATAAAGTATGACGATCTCCCATAGTGTACTACATAACTAATATAAAGTATGACGATCTCCCATAGTGTACTTCATAACTGATATAAAGTATGACGATCTCCAATAGTGTAGTGTATAGCTAATATATAAGGTATGACAATCTCCCATAGTGTACTACATAACTAATATAAAGTAAGACGATCTCCCATAGTGAACTACATAACTAATATAAAGTATGACGATCTCCCATAGTGTAGTGTATAGCTAATATATAAAGTATGACGATCTCAAATAGTGTACTGTATAGCTAATATATAGTATGACGATCTCCCATAGTATACTGTATAGATAATATAAAGTATGACGATCTCCAAAAGTGAACTGTATAGATAATATAAAGTATGACGATCTCCCATAGTGTACTTCATAACTTATATAAAGTATGACCATCTCCGATAGTGTACTCTATAGCTAATATAAAGTATGACGATCTCCCACAGTGTACTGTATATCTAATATATAAAGTATGACGATCTCCGATAGTGTACTGTATAGCTAATATAAAATATGACGATCTCCCATAGGGTACTACATAACTAATATAAAGTATGACGATCTCCAATAGTGTACTGTATAGATAATATAAAGTATGACGATTTTCCATAGTGTACTGTATAGCTAATATACAGTATGACGATTTCCCATAGTGTACTGTATAGCTAATATAAAGTATGACGATCTCCCATAGTGTACTTTATTGCTAATATAAAGTATGACGATCTCCCATAGTGTACTGTATAGCTAATATAAAGTTTGACGATCTCCAATAGTGTATTACATAGCTAATATAAAGTATGACGATCTCCCATTGTGTACTACATAACTAATATAAAGTATGACGATCTCCCATAGTGTACTACATAACTAATATAAAGTTTGACGATCTCCCATAGTGTACTTCATAACTAATATACAGTATGACGATTTCCTATAGTGTACTGTATAGCTAATATAAAGTATGACGATCTCCCATAGTGTACTTCATAACTAATATAAAGTATGACTATCTCCCATAGTGTACTGTATAGTTAATATAAGGTATGACAATCTCCCATAGTGTACTACATAACTAATATACAGTATGACGATTTCCCATAGTGTACTGTATAGCTAATATATAAAGTATGACGATCTCCCATAGTGTACTTCATAACTGATATAAAGTATGACGATCTCCAATAGTGTAGTGTATAGCTAATATATAAGGTATGACAATCTCCCATAGTGTACTACATAACTAATATAAAGTATGACGATCTCCCATAGTGAACTACATAACTAATATAAAGTATGACGATCTCCCATAGTGTAGTGTATAGCTAATATATAAAGTATGACGATCTCCAATAGTGTACTGTATAGATAATATAAAGTATGACGATCTCCCATAGTGTACTTCATAACTTATATAAAGTATGACCATCTCCCATAGTGTACTGTATAGCTAATATATAAAGTATGACGATCTCCGATAGTGTACTGTATAGCTAATATAAAGTATGACGATCTCCCATAGTGTACTGTATAGCTAATATAAAGTATGACGATCTCCCATAATGTAGTGTATAGTTAATATAAAGTATGACGATCTCCCATAGTGTACTGTATAGCTAATAATATAGTATGACGATCTCCCATAATGTAGTGTATAGTTAATATAAAGTATGACGATCTCCCATAGTGTACTTCATAACTGATATAAAGTATGAAGATACAAAGTATGACGATCTCCCATAGAGTACTACATAACTAATATAAAGTATGACGATGTCACATAGAGTACTACATAACTAATATACAGTATGACGATCTCCCATAGTGTACTTCATAACTAATATACAGTATGACGATCTCCCATAGTGTACTGTATAGTTAATATAAGGTATGACAATCTCCCATAGTGTACTGTATAGTTAATATAAAGTATGACGATCTCCCATAGTGAACTGTATAGATAATATATAAAGTATGACGATCTCCCATAGTGTACTTCATAACTGATATAAAGTATGACGATCTCCAATAGTGTAGTGTATAGCTAATATATAAGGTATGACAATCTCCCATAGTGTACTACATAACTAATATAAAGTATGACGATCTCCCATAGTGAACTACATAACTAATATAAAGTATGACGATCTCCCATAGTCTAGTGTATAGCTAATATATAAAGTATGACGATCTCCAATAGTGTACTGTATAGATAATATAAAGTATGACGATCTCCAATAGTGTACTGTATAGCTAATATATAAAGTATGACGATCTCCCATAGTGTACTTCATAACTGATATAAAGTATGACGATCTCCAATAGTGTAGTGTATAGCTAATATATAAGGTATGACAATCTCCCATAGTGTACTACATAACTAATATAAAGTATGACGATCTCCCATAGTGAACTAAATAACTAATATAATGTATGACGATCTCCCATAGTGTAGTGTATAGCTAATTTATAAAGTATGACGATCTCCAATAGTGTACTGTATAGATAATATAAAGTATGACGATCTCCAATAGTGTTGTGTATAGCTAATATAAAGTATGACGATCTCCCATAGTGTACTTCATAACTAATATAAAGTATGACGATCTCCCATAGTGTACTGTATATATAATATAAGGTATGACAATCTCCCATAGTGTACTACATAACTAATATACAGTATGACGATTTCCCATAGTGTACTGTATAGCTAATATATAAAGTATGACGATCTCCCATAGTGTACTTCATAACTGATATAAAGTATGACGATCTCCAATAGTGTAGTGTATAGCTAATATATAAGGTATGACAATCTCCCATAGTGTACTACATAACTAATATAAAGTATGACGATCTCCCATAGTGAACTAAATAACTAATATAAAGTATGACGATCTCCCATAGTGTAGTGTATAGCTAATATATAAAGTATGACGATCTCCAATAGTGTACTGTATAGATAAATAAGCAAAACCACCCATATGTGTTGATCTGTCGAGTCGGATCGCCCGAGTTTCTTGCGCGGAGGAAAATATCACGAGTGTGCGGAGCACACGAGTGATATCTTTCCTCCGCGCAAGAAACGAGGGCGATCCGACTCGACAGATCAACACATATGGGTGGTTTTGCTTTTATCACATACCTTTATTAATTACAACTTTCCTTAATTATGAAATCCATTTGCGGTTTCAAGTGGCGTCACATCACTATGTATTATTTTCGTTTTCAATGAAGAAAAAAAATCGTCATCTCGTCATCATAAGTTCGTCAACTGATTAAAAGTGTAGGCCTAGTTGACAGATCTAGCCAGTTTACACTTTATCAATATTTTTGTACTGATTAACTCCATTCTGTTTTCAAACTGATAATGTAAAGGAAAATCACAGCACTAATTGATGCGAAATCATTTATTTTCAATCAGATATATGTTAATAAATTCTCCCAACTGTCAGTGAAAGTGTTCGGCATTTAATTATGATTTAAAATACAACATCGTTTACTTCAAGCAGCAAACTTTACAAATACTGTTTAATTTAATTTGATTTAGCATTAGTTAAGCATGGATATAGTAAAAAAATCAAATTAAACCTATATATCGATGGCATCAAACACATTCTCCATACCTAGACATATAGCTGATGGGCTGTCGTTGAGCGACTACGTCACAGCGCGTGCAATTCATTCAAAAAAACAAGTGACATGTCACACCGAGTCATCGTCATCGTCAGTGATTCGTAGGATTCTACGATATTTCCTAGGAGGAGATATAACTTGAGAGGAAGATTGGGAAGATATTTGAAATGAAATGTTAAATGTGCCGCCAGTAATATTCGCTCCAGAAAACATCCCGGTAGCAAGATTTTGACAGTCTCCAGATGACCGTGGGACCGTAGAATTTTGAACAGGTGCGATCTCTTTGGAACCTACTACGTCACGGCGAGACAGTGTTGATGATGTACACTTTGATGACAAAGATGTTTTGGGGACATTTTGTAAAAGTTCACACATTTCACGCTGCTGATCCATAGACGCAACTGCGTAATTGTTCACACTGTTTACATTTTTATGGCCACTCAACTGCATAATCGTCGTCGGTGCAACGCCAGAATGCAAAAGTTTTGTGCACAGAGTTTTTCGGAGAGATTGGTTGGTCTTTTTTCCAACAAGACCAGCATTATTAGCCATTGTTTTCATCATTACGGAAAGTTTATTTTTCCCAACTGGCTGATTTTTGAACCACTTTTTACCGTTCTCGTTGTGGTTAACAGCAAGATAGAAAGGGGATTCGCCAGTGTTCATTTCAACTGGTCTGTGTTTTGCGTAAAGTTTATAAGATTCGATTGGACACCTGGATAAATTCTGTGGATTTGCAAAAAGTTTTGGATTAAACGATCTTTGGTGAGTAGAATTTCCTCCACGGGTTTTAGTCGATCTTTCATTGAATTCCAAATATTCTTGGCCGTTTTCATCTGTTTTCAGTTCAAGATCTCCCCATTTTAATTGCCTGTTTTCGTCACACCCCCTGAACCCCAACAATTTCGTGTTATGGTACCAAATGGTATTAAGAAGAGACTTTGGATTGTCCAACCCTAACTGCCCACTTTCCCACAACGCGTTTTCCTCATTTTCACTGACCGGCTCGGCCCTATTTGGTTTGTTGCCTAACCCCCGTTGTTTAAGTTCTTTCCTTCGCGACTGCAACACCTGGCGGCTCGTGCTGAAAAACTCTGACGTCATGATGTTGTGTGCATAGTTTATTTCGCGTAAATGACGGTCAATTCCGCGATGGAAGCTTGTCAAAGTGTCGGGTTCATAATGGGATCCGTCATCCTTCTGGGCAAATAAAAGAAACCCTCCTATATAAGTGTCCATTTCAAATGGCAAAATATCGCACAATGGCCTTACGTCAGAGCGGGGTGGTTGTGCTATCCAGTCAACAAATTTCCTGATACAACCTTCAGTTTTCCGAACAGTGTTGGGGTTTCTCTTACTCATTATATAATCCCTTAAATCTGAGATTCCAGACGTGAATGTTCTCTCGGAAGATATTCCAGTAGATTCCGAAGTTTGTTGTATTGGGATTGTTGTTTCGGGGACAGGCATTGGTGGGGGTACGGGTGGGGGGACAGGCATAAACTGGGAAGCAGACACGGGTACATCGAGGAGGGTTTCATTAGTTTGTAAAGGCTGTTTTGAGAGCATGGTATCATTTTCTTCATTATTTACAAACCCATCCATGTCATCTTCTTCATCAAATACCAGATCATGTAGGATTTCGAAATTCACATCGGAAAGTTCCATGCTGGAAAGAACTGTCAAACTTGTCAAATCAGACGGTAGCAGACGACGGAACAGAGGAAAATTTTATTTCTTTTTAATAAAGTTGACATATTCAAAAATATCCCAGTAGTAATTATTTATTTATTTGCATGTGTTTTAAAAAAAATATTTTAATATTTTTTAAATCAATGTTGAACATCCAGCCATAGTTTATTTCATCCAATGAACTGTCTATTTTTAGTTTCCATCGAGAAGATGGAAAAAGGGAATTCCCCTAAAAAGTAGTTCCGGCTAGTATGGTGATACAACTTTTTTGTATCACACATGTGTGATACACGCCACCAGAAAACGCGCCTCGAAAATTGTTGTATTACTATTGTAAGATTGCATAGGTATGTGATAATATAAAGTATGACGATCTCCAATAGTGTTGTGTATAGCTAATATAAAGTATGACGATCTCCCATAGTGTACTTCATAACTTATATAAAGTATGACGATCTCCCATAGTGTACTGTATAGCTAATATAAAATATGACGATCTCCCATAGTGTGTACTTCATAACTTATATAAAGTATGACGATCTCCAATAGTGTACTGTATAGATAATATAAAGTATGACGATCTCCCATAGTGTACTTCATAACTTATATAAAGTATGACCATCTCCCATAGTGTACTGTATAGCTAATATAAAATATGACGATCTCCCATAGGGTACTTCATAACTTATATAAAGTATGAAGATACAAAGTATGACGATCTCCGATAGTGTACTGTATAGCTAATATACAGTATGACGATCTCCCATAGTGTAGTGTATAGTTAATATAAAGTATGACGATCTGTCGTAGTGTACTGTATAGCTAATATAAAGTATGACGATCTCCCATAGTGTACTGTATAGCTAATATACAGTATGACGATCTCCCATAGTGTACTGTATAGCTAATATAAAGTATGACGATCTCCCATAGTGTACTGTATAGCTAATATAAAGTATGACGATCTCCCATAGTGTACTTCATAACTGATATAAAGTATGACGATCTCCCATAATGTAGTGTATAGTTAATATAAAGTATGACGATCTCCCATAGTGTTGTGTATAGCTAATATAAAGTATGACGATCTCCCATAGTGTACTGTATAGCTAATATAAAGTATGACGATCTCCGATAGTGTACTGTATAGCTAATATAAAGTATGACGATCTCCCATAGTGAACTACATAACTAATATAAAGTATGACGATCTCCTATAGTGTACTGTATAGCTAATATAAAGTATGACGATCTCCGATAGTGTACTGTATAGCTAATATAAAGTATGACGATCTCCCATAGTGTACTGTATAGCTAATATAAAGTATGACGATCTCCCATAGTGTACTGTATAGTTAATATAAAGTATGACGATCTCCCATAGTGTACTGTATAGCTAATATAAAGTATGACGATCTCCCATAGTGTACTGTATAGTTAATATGAAGTATGACGATCTCCCATAATGTAGTGTATAGTTAATATAAAGTATGACGATCTCCCATAGTGTACTTCATAACTGATATAAAGTATGAAGATACAAAGTATGACGATCTCCCATAGAGAACTACATAACTAATATAAAGTATGACGATGTCACATAGAGTACTACATAACTAATATACAGTATGACGATCTCCCATAGTGTAGTGTATAGTTAATATAAAGTATGACGATCTGTCGTAGTGTACTGTATAGATAATATAAGGTATGACAATCTCCCATAGTGTACTGTATAGATAATCTTAAGTATGACGATCTCCCATAGTGTAGTGTATAGTTAATATAAAGTATAACGATCTGTCGTAGTGTACTGTATAGATAATATAAAGTATGACGATCTCCCATAGTGTATTACATAACTGATATAAAGTATGACGATCTCCCATAGTGTACTGTATAGCTAATATATAAGGTATGACAATCTCCCATAGTGTACTTCATAACTAATATAAAGTATGACCATCTCCCATAGTGTACTGTATAGCTAATATAAAATATGACGATCTCCCATCGTGTACTTCATAACTGATATAAAGGATGAAGATACAAAGTATGACGATCTCCCATAGAGAACTACATAACTAATATAAAGTATGACGATCGTTACGATACAACAGATATATATCTGGTATGTCGTATGCTCGTTTTAAATAGATACCATTGTTGTTAATATTGTAATTAGATCCGGATCTATTGAAAAGTAAGTGTATACTCATGTACAGTAAGCTCCAGAAAACGATTACAAACCAATATGTATATTACCATAAAATGAGGAACGGTTAGGTTTAGAGTTATGATTACGATTGCTTAAATACAACGTTACTTGATGGATCATCACGCTAAGAGGTATTGAATGCGTTGTATCTTTGCTCCTAGCTTAAACAAGTGTGATGCGACATCGTTAGTTACGGCTAATTACCAAAAACACTGACAACAACAAGTTCAGTTTCAAGAACAGACAATCTTTTCAGTAAAAATAGCAATATTATCTCATCATAAACGAGGCAATAATGGTTTTAAATAAGTTTTTTTTTACATTGACGCCAAACTTATTCTATTCTTTATTCTTGGCTACAACTTGATTGACTAACGATTCATCGATAAATGCCACATATATAGATGTATAATTATCGACCTAAACTAAATAAAAAATAGAACACTAGGTAAATTACGGCAGCCTTTCATGAAATAAACACCATAAAAATGTGAAGTGATATGTCTACATAATGAATGGTGTATTGTTAGGTCTTTCCGCAAGTCGCACCTGTGTCACACCTGTGTCACACCTGTCTTACACCTGCCCAGTAGTAGTGATATATTAATGATCTACTGACGGAACACTTTATTACCGATTATTTGTGTGCGGTATAATGGACCAGGTTGTTATTGATCTGGCCACTATGAGACCATATACCACACAGGTGTAAACCTGCTATAATATCGACGATTGACATTGTCGATCATTACTATCATTATTACCTAAACCTTCCCAAACTTTGTCAATGCCAACATGTTTAGTAGAAATTAAATATACACCAGTATGAACATGTATAGATGTACCGATATATAGTCACCAACAACCAAAACATCCGTAAAGATATGCATTTCAAATAATAAATAATACTAATTTATTATAACCAACAATTCGTAATGTGTACTGATTGAAATATCCATTGCAGCAAAGAATTCGTCATGTGTTCGGGTGGAAATATCTATTGGAGCAAAGCATTCGCGATTTGTACGGTATGAAATATATATTATAAAAAGAACCATTCGCGATGTGTACGGTATGAAATATATATTATAAAAAGAACCATTTGCGATGTGTACGGTATGAAAAATACATTGTAGCAAACCATTCGCCAATGGATTAGAAATAATAAGAACATCATATGACAAAATTAACAAGTCGTAGGAAGATCTTTAAACATTTCCTTTCCATGTTAACCAACGGCTATATCAGGACATTCTCTTCATCCGGAATTTATTTCACTGAGAAAGCATTCTGGCAAGATTAAGAGAAAATCCAATAAAAGAAAGTCTAGATAAAACTGTAGAATGTTTTGAGGTGGTATTATATTGGGTAATAGTGACCGCGTTAATCGATAGGCTGAATACACTAAATACATGGTTACCGAGTGACGCAGTAGTATATCACATGGTTACCGAGTGACGCAGTGGTATATATAATACATGGTTACTGAATGACGCAGTGGTATAATACATGGTTACCGAGGGACGCAGTGGTATAATACATGGTTACCGAGTGACGCAGTGGTATAATACATGGTTACCGAGTGACACAGTGGTATAATACATGGTTACCGAGTGACGCAGTGGTATAATACATGGTTACCGAGTGACGCAGCGGTATAATACCTGGTTACCAAGTGACACAGTTGTATAATACATGGTTCTCGAGTGACGCAGTGGTATGATACCTGGTTACCAAGTGACGCAGTGGTATAATACATGGTTACCGAGTGACGCAGTGGTATAATACATGGTTACCAAGTGACGAAGTGGTATAATACATGGTTACCGAGGGACGAAGTGGTATAATACATGGTTACCGAGTGACGCAGTGGTATAATACATGGTTACCGGGTGACGCAGTGGTATAATACATGGTTACCGAGTGACGCAGTGGTATAATACTTGGTTACCGAGTGACGCAGTGGTATAATACATGGTTACCGAGTGACGCAGTGGTATAATACATGGTTACCGAGGGACGAAGTGGTATAATACCTGGTTAACGAGCGACGCAGTGGTATAATGCATGGTTACCGAATGACGCAGTGGTATAATACCTGGTTACCGAGTGACGCAGTGGTATAATACATGGTTACCGAGTGACGCAGTGGTATAATACATGGTTACCGAATGACGCAGTGGTATAATGCATGGTTACCGAATGACGCAGTGGTATAACACCTGGTTACCGAGTGACGGAGTTGCAGGCATTATCACTGCGATTTATAAGGTTTTATTAAAAAATCTAACTTGAAAAAATTCGAAAAGTGACAAAAAAAATCTGTATGGGTTATACTGTACCAGTGTTAAACACCGCGGGACAAACAAAGTTGAAATTAGATGGGCGACACTTTGATTTGAACCGACAATAAAGTCATTTAGCAAAAAAAAGTAAGAAGTATTAGAGATGGGGTACCTCATAGGGGAGAATGTCCAAGGTACGGTCAATGTGAGTACTAATATATATATATATATAATATCGATGTGGCGCAACGGTATAAGCCGCGGGTATTTCTGGCTAGGCGACTGGTTTCCGTAGATCGAGGCCCGGTCAGGGCACAATTCATAAAGTTGTGTGCTTTCGTCTATTATGTTACTATGTTACATATATTTTTATTACACAGATATATTTTTAGTTGTCTCTATAACATCACTTTAGTTTTCAGTCGTGTCTTCCTCGATCTATGTCGCCATATAATATTATATGTTACAAAAAACGTTGAAATATTATGTTAATGAAGTATTTAGATGTTATTTTAAAACTTACCAGACAGCTATGATAAGCCGGACACACTTATTGGTGTTATGATGTACCCTGTAGTGGACTGTCCAAGTAACTGACCAAAACCTGTCTATTGAGATAATCAGTAGTGTAAAAACGGACGCAAACGTCATTCCATAATCGAAAAAAATCCACACTCCACACCAGAATTTTCCAAACGGCCAGTATCCTAGTATAATTTCTGTTGTATATGAAATCATAGCGGTCACCGCAACAAGCGTGTCTGTCACAGCTAGATTTATTACGTAGAAATTAAACACTGTTTGTAGGTTTTTGTTTTTAGCCACAGCTGTAAGTACCAATACATTCCCAAATATTGTAATAAGAATAATGATATACATAGATATTCCAATGACAATCCTTTCCCACGGTATAGCAAAGTCATCGTTAGCCATGGAGGTAACATTGTACGTGTCCAAAGAGGCTGCCATGTGTTTCCGTTGTGATTGACCACTTCGATGACCGGTCCGGCAACTACCAACAGACTGTATACACGTGTATCCCACAGTTGATTAAATACACAAATTGCTCGCGCGCTGTTAGTGCTTGTAACTCCCGCGGGTGTTTCGCATTACAGGCTCAGTAAGCTGATCTGTTCAAGAGATTTTCCGACTTGGCATATCAACAAAAGTTTTAAGTTACCTGTATGTTGAAATGGATGTTTCTATTTCTAGACGTGGTCTTAGGCATTATCGCTTTGCCGAAAGCGTACATCTTGAACTTTGACCCACGATGGTCAGCAACATAAATAAACCCTATCATCCTGTAGCAGAAATTATGGTATAGGATTATAATCATCAGATGTGTGAATTCACTCGAGAAAATGTTTACCTATTAGGCGCAATATCATCCCGGGCCGGTGATGACAGTGAAAGTAAGTACGCGATTCTTATCACAACGGTGGCAGATAACACAGATATAATAGCAAAACGAAAGCGATAAAACCGAGTCTCATCTTAAATTGCTTTAGGAGTAAAACGAGATTGAACACAAATCTGGTCGTACGTACTTTTCTGTTTTGTCCGATAATGATGTGTCATCACGTGCCACCTTTGTCCGATAATGATATGTCACCACGTACCGCCTTTGCTCGATAGTGATATGTCACCACGTGCAGCCTTTGTCCTATAATGATATGTCACCACGTGCCGCCTTTGTCCGATACTGATATATCATCACGTGCCGCCTTTGTCCTATAATGATATGTCACCTCATGCCGCCTTTGTCCGATAATGATATGTCACCACGTGCCGCCTTTGTCCGATAATGATATGTCACCACGTGTCGCCTTTGTCCGATAGTGATTTGTCACCACGTGCCGCCTGATAATGATATGTCACCACGTGCCGCCTGATAGTGATATGTCACCATGTGTCGCCTTTGACCGATAATGATATGTCACCACGTGCCGCCTTTGTCCGATAATGATATGTCAACACGTGCCGCCTTTGGCCTATAATGATATGTCACCATGTGTCGCCTTTGACCGATAGTGATACGTCACCACGTGCCGCCTTTACTCGATAATGATATGTCACCACGTGCCGCCTGATAATGATATGTCACCACGTGCCGCCTGATAATGATATGTCACCACGTGCCGCCTGATAATGATATGTCACCACGTGCGGGGGCGGTAGCGTGTTTGGTTATAAAAACCAAACACAACCAAAGTAATTGAGTCAATCAGTTAAGAGAGCCTGATGGCGATACACTACCATCCAATTTCTATTGGAGGCCGGTCATAGGTAACTACACTCACCTCTTGTTTGTGATGGGAAGTAAATGAATCAAGTCTAACAAGATGGTGCTATGCAATACTCGTGATTGGATTTAATTTCAAGCGCAAATCATTGCTGACCAGTATCGTACGTTTTCATTGTCAATATCACAACTTAAAAATGTCTCGGTGTTTCCTGCGATTTTAACAAAATTCATGGTCACGCGCAGTTAGTATATTTACGGTGTTTAACGTAAGGAGGCATGCTAGTGAATAAACCAAGCATGCATTTAATTGTGAAAAGGATAACATTGGCGTTTTCACGAGGGATTCATGTTCTATTACTTCAATTACGTTTTATTGTTGGATTGCAGTAGGTCTAATAAAATCATAGAGATAGAATCAGTAACACAGGTGAGTGTTCTAAGGCGGGTTACAACAACAATCAATTTGCTACGGAAGCCAACTAGGTTGACAGCGAAATAATATATTGTGTCGTACTAACGACTTAGTATATAGTAATACCGACTTAGCTTTGTCGTAATAACGACTTAGTAACAGGTTATAAAGACCTAGCTATGTCTTAACTTGCAGCAAGGCATCTGTTGAGACATGTGACTTAATTGGGATAATCAGTTTCAGTTTTTGATTGCTTATTATCAGAAAGTATTGCACATACCTTTTTCAAATCCCATTTTAATTTAGTTGTACATTCGAATGTAGTAGAATCTTGTCCTTTTGCATTTTACTGTTTGGGACTGACCAGAATCACAATATCGCCACAAAGATTTTAAGAGTACACAAAAACTGGTAATGTTCAACCGGACTCTACAAGTTTGGTACGTCATATGCATACATTTAAAGTTCATCTTGGAAGAGTGGAGCGCAGTGTAAAATATGGTTTAGTAAGTCAACTTTCTTCTTCCTAATGTCTCCATTGACACTGTCTCACTTTTGGCCTTTAGTTGAACGTTCGCCCCTGTGAGGAAGGCTTTGGGTTCTGTCCCCTGGCCGAGACATACCAGAGTCTTAAAAAAGGTAGTTGCCACTCCTGCTTAGCGCTCAGCATACAAGGAGTGGGACGACTAGTTCGACCGTTGTCATTATAATTTTACCGGGTGTGGTGTCCTGCTGGATGTCTTCGGCAGTATGCTTCAGTGATATCGCACTATAAATCGTCAAAAGTTCCGGCCTGTCACAAGGAGACTTAACACGAACATGCCGCAGCCTTCCAAATCACCTATACGCACTCACCACACGCATTTATGTCGCACGCACGGAAGGCCGTTCTTAAATGATCTTAGCTGTTAATAGGACGCTTAACATAATAAACAAAACCATACTTCAATAAGTTTGTACTATGGTGTTCATGGTAAGGACACTCAGAAATGAGTAGAACGAACATCATATTGCAACTGGTGAGACATGAAATCTGCCTAGCACCGACAACATTGTTACTCATCACCTACTTTTTCGATCGTTTTACACAGCAGGTATGTATTAAAATAGAGTACACGTGCAGCCATAAATATGAGTTTCAAGGTATTATCATTATCGGTAAGTATTTTATTGTTTTCATTAAACCAGTTTTGAACCTGTGTCTTATTGTTTTGACTTTTTGTATGGCAAGTCAAGTTGTCATCCAATAATCAACCAAATCACTTCACTTCAACCAAACTTCACCGATCTAAAATTCCATTGATGTTTTGTTGTATGCATATTGCTACCTTTTAAAATTAAGTATCTAAATGTAAACTATGTTTATTTTGTTCTGTTATTATGCGAATATTCTGTTAATATGTTTAAATGAAAACATTATTAGGACAAAGTTCACGTATGCTCGATATGTAAACAACGGCCATGTGTGTAGTTTATGTGCAGTGCACGTTGTTATGCAGCTATAGCCTCGTTCTCGGCTCCCTGACAAATCTCAAGATAAATATAAATGCGGCGAGTTATTTTTATACACTAATGTCTCAAGGACTCCCCCGGTCAAGCGTCCAGGCCAATGGTCATTTTAATGTTAGGAGAGAGTGAATGAGCATCTAGGATTGCATTTAATACGTGTGCAACTAGAATTTAAAATTGTTACGTGGCTTTAACCCCAGTCGTTGTTGATATGTTGTATATTTGTGCACGCAATAATACCCCACAGATGACTTGCTCAAAGTTAAGACATAGCTAAGCCGTTGTTACGACATAGTATATTTTTTCGTTGTGACCATAACTGGCTTCCGTAATAAGATATTTAAAAAAAAAAAAAAAAAAAAAATGGAAAACAGCTTATATATCATAGAATTTTGTTTTCTGTGTTTGTTTTTGTTATGTGTTTGTGTTTTTCTATTTTGTTTTTGTTTTGTTTTTTTTGTTTTTTTTGACGACATGATTACTAAAATTACTTGCAATTGTATATACGAAATTTCAAAGTTAAGACTAAATTCAAATAAAAAAAAACAATGATCGAAAAAACAATTACAATATATCACAAACTCAAGATTATAGTTTTAATGATGCGAGTTTCAGTCAGGAATGGAATTATTAAAATGTGATTTGATTTAGTTATTGACTGGCGTGTCTATAATAACGGGGTATACCGAGGTTTTATCTTTAAATATGTCCATTATTAGAAACCCATCGATTTCGCACTGGTGGAATTCAACGCCTTCAAGTCAACGTTCTGATTGTTTACATCAGACGATTGCGAGGAACAGATTTCAAAACGTATTTAAAGTCATTCAGATCGCTGACTATCAGCAAATGGTTGGAAGAGAGGCAAATGTATGTACCATGTTATATATAAGTAAATGATTATACAGACCTCCAGTTTCTCACAACAAATGGATGGAAAACTTTGAAACTATACCTGAAAACAATTTCTATGAAAACAAAGAACACATCATCATGGGAGATTTTAATATCAACTATCTAATGGAAAGTGTGCTTTTTGATCGTTTTAACTCACTGATGCACGACTCGTTTAATCTATATAACGTCATAAATCTGCCAACAATAGACAGTGGTACTTGAATGGATCATATTTTGACTTCACGCCCCACAACCATCATACACACTGAGGTGCCTGACATAGCTCCCAGCCATTACTATCCTGTCAGTGCAATAAGAGCACCAGGCAAAAAGGACACAAAATAACTAAAGACAATTAAATACAGATGTTTAAAAACTTTGATGAAACCAAGTTTAGAAAAGATATTGAAAACATTCCATGGTCATATCTCGATCATTTGACTGTAAAGAAGACATCATTTTTGGTTTTCAGCATTTAGTTTTAGTCATAATAGACAAACAAGCACCACTCAAGGAAACGCATGTTAAATATCATACCATTCCTGAGTGCTGGAACAATGAAATCAACATGGGAATTAACAGCAGAAATAAACAAAAATAAAATAGGCAGCACTGAATTGTACAAACAACGGAGGAATAAGGTTACAAATATGATCAGAAATGCAAAGAAAAAATACTTTTGGGAAGTCTTAGAGCAATACAAAAATTCAAGCAAAACTTACTGGAAACATTTCAGAAAAGTTTGCCCTAAAACTGAAAAACGATCCCGAACATTTATTCATTTTGAAAAACAAGACGTAACAGACACAAATAAAATCAGTAATGTTTTAACCAGTATTTTACAAACATTTCGCAACAGTCTATACTGAACACAAATAGAAGTGTTACCCCCGAACGTTTGAGTACACTTCAACAATTTACTGAAGAAAAACTTAAAGGTGCCTATTTTGATGTACTAAAACAGTATTTTATGATTTCGTAATCCAATATTTGTTTTACTTTGTTACCATTGAAATATACTGCTTTTTAGATGAAATCATTAAAAGCTGTGATAGAAGTATCTGTACTAATTAAAATTGGTAAATCAGTGTTGAGCCTCTGGTCAATCGTGCTTATGACGCTGTAGACGTTGTAAGAGTTGATACGACCAACACAGCAGCAAAGCCTTCTGCATGATTGATCAGGCTACAAGGAAACTGGAACATTAGTGCAATACGTCAATCTCAAATAATATAACTGTGATATTTGTCCATCATTATATTACTACTAAACTATTTACAACTACATGTATTACATATTTTTGTATCCAATTATTACTTAACTTAACCAGTTGTATTTCTATTTAGCTATTGATATCAATATTGTAATGGTGGTGTAAATAATGTAACATTTTACCTGACCATAAGACGAGTCTCTAACTCAATATGTAATCACGGATAAACAAGGCCTATTATTATACACCAACCTCCAATCCGAGTCAATGACTGTACTAAAGTACAGTAATACAATGTATATAAAGACGTTCGTCATTATGTATAAAGGAAAACTAATTTATTTTGTTATATCGAAGGAGTAAAGAGAAATACTTTGCCCTTGACGAGGCTCAAACTAGCGACTTTGGCAAGCATTCTGCCAGCAGGGAAATCGGGTCTCTACTTGCACAATTTCAGCTCCTCAAACAATTTACTGTTAATAAAATATCAATTCGGGGGCTCAACTCATCAGATATCTTGCAAAATACATAATGTCACGAACAACTACAAAGGTATTTAAAATCCGAATGATGATTATAGTAGGTTCGAATTCGTTATTGACTTTCTTCGCAAATAAACGCGATCATAACTACCTTATGAAACGAAATATAAGTGATTTATTTTGATAATGTTTTTTTCAATATTCATCAAGTATACATTTGTATAATCTGGGATAAAAAACAAACTTAAAGCTTATATCAATTCCTTTCCCAATGTGTACGTTCTGGTATACATATTGGAGTGGCGGAGAAAGTGAGCTGTATAGATACGTTAAGCTATAACTATATAATCTAGACATATGATCATAAGAATGAAGATTCATTAGCATGATTAACAAGTTATTTTTCGTTTTAATTCAGCATATGACCCGGCCGCAAAATTCCGGCCCCTTCTCAACTTTGCCAACAGAGAGATTAATAGTTCCACGGAGGGAGCTTTGCGTTGATGAGTCCTTGGCTAGCATATTCCAAAGCGGCAAAATACGGTGTGAAAGTCTGGTTACTATGTGAGTCGGCTTCATGTGAGTGCGCAACCTTCTGCAAGAAGCATCCCTCCTTGGCCATGGTTACCATGCTGGTTCTGTGATAGCTTTTTCACATCCGTGCATCTTGGCCATGCGCTACTGCATACGTAGCTTCTCGCGATGCCGACGACAAAAAGCCAGTGCGGCTTATTTCTACAATTCTCCCTTACCAAGACCTTCCAAACGGCGGCCAAAAACGGTTACGGCGTATAACCGTATAATGGGTGCGGTTGATATGGATTTGGTTATAAAGCATTTTTTTGGAACCCAGCAGAAAACTAAGAGAGTATGGGGAAACGGTGTTTCTACATATACTACGTAGTTTTATGTTAAATGCTTATATTCTTTACAGAGAGAACACTATATATCGCCCCGTGCTGAGTCGATTACAGTTCATAATGCAGATTGTCGAGTCCCTGTCTGGTCGCGGGCCGACTATCTTACCCAGACGTGCACGTCGGCAATGCTAGATCCTACTACTGAACCTCCAGGAAAGGAAAGGAATCGCTTTGTGTGCCTAACGGAAGGGGAATACGCCGAAGGATTAGAACTGTTTGTTCCCTGTGTAAAAAGGGACTTCATAGACACTGTCAGGAAAGGCACACCACATGTATCGAAATATGAAATTGGGGGTAAACTTTGAGGAATGGTGAAATGGTGAGAGAACTGTGCTTTGTTATGTAAAGTATAAAACGTGTTTCAAAGTTCATGTATTATGACTAGATTAAGATATAATTCAAATATAAGTTGAGCGGCACTTTATCTAGATGATATCAATGAAGTATTAGATTAACTAAGATTTAATTAAACAGAGAACATGTACATGCACTGTTATTATCATTTACAAATGCCGAGTATGACTAACATGCTCGACAACCTGACATACACCTTTTTATATTGTGTTGGTTACCGTTGTTATTTTTAATTGTATACGCAATTGCGTATCCGGCGAAAATGTACATAGATAAACATACACAGTACAATGTTATTTTCAGCTCGGAATGGGATCACCAATGTTAAACAATGCATAGTAAATCGGCTTATGACGTCAAAATTATAGTGAATAAAATATATCTAGGAAATTTCTTCAATTTGCTTGTGTTTGATGACGTCACCAATGGGAAAGCATCATAATATGTTCGCTGCAGGTGTCTGGCTTGATTTGCAAATTTAACAAACTTGGCACTCAAAGGGTTAAAAAATAGGGCTACGATCACGAGAATTATAAATACAGGACACACTTATTGAATCCAATCAATGCTGGTATGTGTCATTCATTAGTATGTTTGCTATGTATCATTCGATCATTCGGTATATGAAATTGGCATTTGATGTTAAATTGCATTGCCAACGCTTTTTCGTCGCCAATTCGAAGATTTACAACTGCTCCGCCAATAATGACATTATGCCGATTGTTGAATTAATTTTCTGGAGACATTCATATAAAAAATCAAACGTCAAACTGACATTATATTTTGTCATCTTTTTGTATTTATAATATGTATGCATATATCCTTTAGCGACGTGAGGTGGGTGCACTAATCCGTAGAATTAACGTATGTTCTGAAATACTGGACCTCTAAAACTGGGCTCCCTGGTACTAAATCATAAAGTTATACTCATAGATAGAGTACAAAAAGATTATAATATGGAAAGCCAACTTAACACTTATTCAATGAGTAAATGCAGGTCCCGAATTCAATAAGATTATTTTTTCTTTTTATATTTCTTTTATTTTTTAAACATTTTGCATGATAAACAACTAATAGGTTACATTTCACAAGTATAATTAAATAATTACTCGCTCACAGATTTCTCATTTGAACAGTTTAACTGATCACAATAATGCTTATGTTAGATCCAACCCACCTTACATTCACACTCGCATACAACATGAAGACATATAGAAACGGACAAAACACAAAGAAACAGCAGAACAAAAACATAACACATATAGAAGAGCTATAGCAAAGAAAGAGAGAGAAAAGGGGGTGGGGGGTGGAAAAGATAGGGAAGAGAGGGATATGAAGGTGAGAGATGGTCAGACTTTCGCTTCATATATTAAAAAGGTAGGTTTTTTTTGTTTTTTTGTTTTTTTTTTTGGTTTTTTTTTCTTTACTAAAATGCGTTTTATAGAATTAATGTCATGCCTTACGCGGCGTTAAGATTGATACCAACTTTTGCCTTTAACAACATTGCCGTAAACACAAATAATTAACAATTGCACCAAACTCGTTTGCTTCCTGAAACTCCTGATAAAATGTATATTTTTTACTTGATGATGTCTTTTATTCTGATGGTATACAATATAACCACATTTATACATCATACTGTAAACTCTAAATCCCTGCCCGTCAATGGAATCATACACTACAAATGATAGACACACGGAGACAAGCATTTGGTAAACTCATTTTCTATAAATAAATCATTCCGTTATCCAGAATGTTGGTAAACAGCGCTGTTTCTTTTCAGCTCTGCCTTTGTAAGTTCTACCGAGCACGTTTGATAAAGCTTGTTTTTCTTTTTTTTTCTTTTTTTTTTATGCATACAGAGAAACGTTAGTATTTATTTCACTAACTGATAGTTAAATCAAGCCTTCAATTTCACATGAAAAATAACATAATTCACAAAAGGATAATGCCTCAGTGTAAGATATCTATCTCAAAAAAGTTTCATTCACAGCAGGCTATAGCAACACCTTGAGAATCAAATATATTAACACCAAGAAAATGAAAGTTCACTATCGAAACAGCAATCGCTAATCATTCATACAGCCTGGTTACTATCATGGCGTGTTATTCAACGCTGATATTACCTACATCATACGTAACCAGTGATAGATTTATCGAAATGATGATTAAGGTTTGGTGAAAGGTAACTAGCGAACATTTTTATCTAGCCTGCGATTATTAAAAAGGTATACGTGAGTGTGTTGACAAAATCAAGTATAAAATTTATAAAATAATAAAGGAGCACATTTGATGTTCTATATTTCTTCAGAAGTGTTACTCATTGTATGATGTTTAATTGTTTATAGTTCCTTTATTAACGAAATATGCTATAAACAACTTAGTAAGGTATCTTTTAATTTTGTTTTCTGATAATTGAAGCTGTGAAACTCCATATAAGTATAATACATGTATGTAGTAGAAGCGCTATTAAAACAAAAGACATTTTCATTAAGCTAATAACAGACGTCTGTCTAGTAAGGTATAAATATGGTGATGGTGACTCCTAATTAAAACTACACAAGGATAACAATAAAATCTAGTCCCGATAATAACATCCGGGGAGAATACAGGTTAACATGATGACTTTGATTTGAGGTTGAAACCTGTGATACAATAACGTGTACATGTGTTTTATGACTTTGTCGCTATCGTGTGAACTATTTCTATTTTGTTTGTTGACACACTTGTTTATTGAAAATGATTAAAATTATTTTACTTTGTCGCTATCGTGAGAAACTTTTCTGTTTTGTTTCTTGACACACTTGTTTATTGAAAATGATTTACGTTATTTTATCTGTGACTGTGTATATTGTATGTATTTTTTTTTAAGTTGAAATAACTTTTATTTTTCGAAGTCTCATACATATACATCAATGTCCTCGTGTAAGAGGGCTATCATTCGCCATTCTTCAATCATACCAGTACATAATACTCTTTCTTCATCTCCCTCTCATTCACACATCCTCGCCCTTTCGCACAACATTTAAATCAATAACATACCATGTATATCATTATTACTAATCGTTCGTATAAAGTATATAACATATGTATGTAGATGCCTTAAATTTAACTTTAGATGTATGTCTGTTATCAATGTGCGTGTAAATTAGTGTCGTGCTACCTACAAATAAGGGAGGTAATTTTATACCGGAAGTCTTGAATGAAAGACAGCACGTGGACGAAGCTGCACGGATCTCCCGGAGCTAAGCGAGTTGGATAGGGTAACATGATGTAGAGTAAGTATTTTTGAAAACTTATTATTCAGTTCATTGTTGACATATGACTTATATAATCAGCATGCACGACATTTGGCATTAAAAGTTGAAAATTGAATATACCAGTGCGGGTAGTGCACATGCCGGCCACGGTAATTGATAAAATATTACTATTAAAGTTTATACCTGCAATATTTATTATTGACCATGACGTTTTGGTTATTTATTTATTTCTATTTTTATTTTTTTTTACTTTAACTAATTATCTTGTTCATGTTAATTTTTCGTTTAATCTATTTTTAGAAGGATTTGGTGCTTGAAGACGAAGATCTGCCCTGGATTGCAGTCAGCATACCATACAACTATTGGTCCAGGGCCTTATGAAAATACTTCGTGTAGTAATTAAGGTCTGCCATGAACATATTGTAATTATCTAGTTTTTTTGTTCTTTTTTCACTGACATAAAATGATTTATATATAATATAGCCTTTTAGTATAAGTAAAAAATTCAACTGTTGAAACTTCGTTTTTCCTGGTTGATACTCAAAGACAATACATTTTAGTGTTCTTATTTTTGTAAATATTCCCATTTTATGTAAATTCACTGTTATAACATTCCAAAAATCATCTAAATGTGAACATTCTATGAAAAAATGCAAGTTGTCATCGACTTGATTACAATGTGGACATACATCTGTATTTTCAATCCTCCATCTTTTAAGATTTTTCCTAGTTGGAATGATATTATCTATCAGCTTCCATTTAAAAAAATTAAGACATTATCAGGCAATTTCTTGAATATGAATTCAAAACAATCTTGTATATTGATATTCTCACATTGAATACTGTTATTCCACTTTTCGGCTAAATATGGATTTTATTTTTTTATTTTTAAGTAAGGTTTTATGAATGAATTTATTTGTATGCCCACTTAATCTTTCAATTTCGTCTTTACTTGTTTCTGTCCTTACAGTTTTGTTCATTTCTTCAATCCATACTTTGGGTATTGATTTTTTTAATTTCATCAGTTCAGCAATCCAATTTCCTTTAATTACTAGTTTCGCATAAATATAAGCATCATTTATTTTTCCGGTTTCATCACATAAGTCTTCCATTTTCATTATAACACTTTCTATCCATTTTGTTTTATTATGATTGATTTACCACCACAGGTATTGTGAGTATTTCCCCATATTATTTCATTTTGAATATGTTTAGGTTTACTTTTTCTTTCCCCAGCATTAAATGTTATCCACGACTCCAGAACGCTTCTGTAAAAGGAAGGATTTTTTCCCCTATATTATCTATTTTCCTTAATGATTGTATTCTCATCCTAAAAAGCATCAGGTCCTTACCAAATAAAATAAAGTTTAGGTATTATGGTCAAGTCAGAATATTGTTGTGTTGTATCAAACAGTCTCTTGTGAATCTTAGCATTTCTACATGTGTTTCAATATCTCTTATTTTTAGCCCCCCTTCTTCATATTCATTTTTCATTACACTTCGTTTAATTTTATCTGGCTTATCATCCCATAGATATTTAAATACTATTTTTTCTAAAACGTTTATCTGTTCAGTACTAACATGCTTCACTAATGCTAGGAATGTTATTTTAGGTATAATTAGTGCATTTAGTATTGTACTTTTTTCCATTAAAGTGAGTTTTCTTTTTTTCCAATTCTTGATTAGATAATTTATAGAGTCTATGTTTTTTTCCCAGTTAATTTGCTCTACTCCTTTTTTTGAACTCCAAATATCACACCAAGAGACTTGATGTTTCCTCTCGACATCTTTATCCCAAACCAATCCTTCTTGTTTTATTTTTACCCAATAAGATTCCTTCAGATTTGTCTTTATTTAATTCAAGTCCTGAATGTTTACCAAAACAATCTACTTCTTTAATTGCTTCTTTTATTTCATCTGATTTTAAGAACAAAGTTGTATCGTCGGCCAGTTGGGAGATTTTCATCGTGTTATCTTTAATTGTAACTCCTTTAATCCTACTGTTTTCCCTTATTCTAGTTCCCAAAATTTCAACTGCAATTACAAAGATTAGACAGCTTAACGGGCAGCCTTGCCTTATTCCACGCGATATTTGGTAAGTATCAGAAATACAATTAGTATTAGATATACACCCATATATATCATACTGCATTGTTTTAACCCAGGATACAAAAGATTATCCGAATCCAAAATGTTTTAAAGCCTCTAGCATAAAATCCCATTCAACAGTATCGAAAGCCTTTTTAAAATCCAAAAATAAAACTGCACTATCTATTTGAAAATTCTCTGAATACTGTATTATATCCTGTATTTGCCTAAAATTAAATCTAATAAATCTGTTTTTTATGTATCCATTTTGGTCCGTGTGTATGATTTTTTGGCATTATTTTTTTCAATCTTTGTGCTAAAACATATGCTGCAATTTTATAATCTACATTTTACAGAGTGATAGGTCTCCAGTTTTGTAAGGAAGTTTCATCACCTTTTTTTTTTATAAATTAATGACAATAAACCTATTTTTTGTTATTCTGACATTTCACCTTCACTATACCCTTCATTTAGTGCATCTATAACAGTGTCCCCAATCATATTCCAAAAAGCTCATAAAATTCTACAGTTAGACCATCTAAGCCAGGGCTTTTATTTTTTCTTTCCATTTTTTTGATAGCATGTGTACATTCTGTTTTTGTTAGAACCCCATCACATATTTCCTTTTCTGTTTCATTTAGAGTCTTTTGAATATGTGTATTTTCTATATAAATCTTCATGGATACTATATCTAGTTTTTCACTTGTATATAGATCTTTATAAAACAACCGTATCACATCAAGATTTTTTTCCTCAGTTACTAAAAAATGTCTTTATCTCGAACTTCATGTATAACTTTTTAGACTCTCTTTGCTTTACTAATCCTAGAAAATATTTATTGCTTCTCTCCCCATTAGTAACATACTGACATCTTGCTCTAATTTTTTTCTCCCTGTGCTTTATAATCATAATATTCTTCTATTTCCTTTTCTAATATCTTCATCTGTTCTTCAGTTATTGTTTCTTCTACACTATCATATTTTGCATATAGTTGCACAAGCTTTTCTTCCGATACAAGATGTTTTCTTTTCTTTCATTACTTTTTATTCTACAGTAATTTATTGTAGCTTTCCTGATAATAATTTTAGTATAATCCCATGTTTGTCTTTTATTTAAATTAGTCTTTAGACATTCTCTTATTGTTTTCCCAAACACATCTTCTATTTTTGCAGTATAATTTTTGTCTTTTAATATACTGTTATTTAATTTCCAGATCCTTTTTGCTCTGTTTTCACCTACATTTATCAATGTCAGTGATATGGCGAAAAGATCAGTTGAGCGAATCTGCGCAGGTCTTATGTCACATTACTTTACCCTATTTAAGAAATCTTTTGTAATCAGCCAGTAATCTGACCTGCTTGCTTCTTTTCCATTGTTTCGCCTCCAGTTAAACTGCATAATATTTGGATGCTTAGTACGCCAAACATCAGTACATTTAAAGGACTTAATTAAATCTGTTAGACCAAAAACAGGCTTTCTATTTTTAGCTTGCTTTGTTCGTGATTTTCTATCTATTTGTAATAAAGTTTCATTAAAGTCACCACCAATAATATTAATACCGACACTTACTTGAGAGATCTTTTCTTTAATCTTTTTAAAGAAAGCATTACGTTTGCTTGAGTCATTTGGTGCATAGATGTTTATAATTGTAAATATATTGTTATCTATTTTTAAAACTAGGATTAAAAGTCTTCCATCTTTGACTTGTATTGATCTATTAATGTGTATTGTACAGTTTTATTAATGTAAATTGCTACCCCTTTGCTATCACTTTTTCCAATACTGTGACAAATATATCCACTAAATTCTTTTTCTAGGAGTGTAAATAATTCTGGTGTATAATGTGTTTCTTGTATATATTGTAGCAGGCGATTTCTCTTTGATATATATCTTAATCCCTGTGTATTTAATGTTATGAAGTGTAGGTGCTTGGTATTATTATCCATGATTGATTTTTTTTTTCAAATTGTTTTCTTTTTTTTTCTTATTTTCTTTTTGTTTTTTGCGTTTGACTTTTTATGGTAAAAATTGATACTTAGAAATGCATGTATTTTAAACGAACCTGTACACATCTTTATATAATATTTACAGCTATACACTAAACATAATTTTTATACTACCCTAATATACAGGTATTCATTAATGTGGCACATGTAAGTTGCATACCTTGTAATGATAATTGTATACAAATCCATACATGTACATCAACTTTTTTCCCCTCTGTCAACATATTTTACACTTTTACTTTCTAATAGATTATGCATAGTTGACTTCAATGACTTGTAACAAAGTACTTTACACTTGCATATTAGGTTAACGTCATACATGCATAAGCATACATATTGTGCGAATGCATACATTCTGTGTATACTTGTGCACTTTTTTATGTTTTGAATATATTGATGATGTTATTTTAATATGCACTATACATGTATTTGTACATATATGTAACTGATTGTGACATACATATACAAATGCATTCAAACGTATCCCCCTACATTTTACATAGTGTATTTCTATTTTTAGGCATTTTGCAACAACTTCAAAACAGATGGGTACATCTATACAATTATATGTGCCATTTTCGTACACATGTATTTTGTGAAAACTTACACTTGCTCCTTCATTCATGAAATTTGCATATGTTAAAAAATAATTAAATAAAGAATTGAATGCATTTATACTTACACTTGTATAAATGTACATTCTCTCATACATGGATAATAATGACATGTATACACATCTTATATGTATGTACATGCTCCCATACATGAATAATAATAATATGTATACACTACTTATATACATGTACATGCTCCCATACACGGATAATAATAATATGTATACACTACTTATATATATGAACATTCTCTCATACACGGATAATAATAATATGTACACACTACTTATATGTATGTACATTCTCTCATACATGAATGATAATATTTATACACCACTAATATGTATGTACATTCTCCCATACATGGATAATAATAATATGTATACACTACTTATATATATGTACATGCTCTCATACATGGATAAAAATAATAATACGTATACACTACCATACACGGAAAATAATAATACGTATACACAATTAACATGTATGTATATTCTCTCAGACATGATTGCGAATAATAATATGTATACAACTACTAATGTGTATGTACATTCTCTCATACATGGATAATAATAATTTGTATATATATTGCATGTTTACTTTAATTATTATACTTTCATTTTGCATATGCATACATGTATGATGTACAATTGTACTTATGCCTATCTGAGTACTCACATGTCCGCAACATTTACCTGCATACCTGCACCTATAAATGCATATGAGAAAAGTGCAAGGATATGTACATACATATTTGCACAAATTATATTTTACATATATAATTTTTCCTTGGATTTTTTTGTAAATTTTATGTACATTTCTAAATTTTTCATGTAAACAATATAATATACATATATTTATATATATATATATATAAAGTCGGTAGTTTCTCATAAAAGTATATGTTCATCTTTGTTAATCTTTTTTTTTTATCATTTCTATTATTATTATTTGTTCCCAAAGTTGTATATCTGGATATAATCACATACCTTATATTGCATTCATGTCTCCTTATTGCTTTTTTATAACAGTAAATGTTTGTTTTGATATCTCAGTTTTTTTTTCCATTTTACTAACCAATTCAACACTTAAAGTGTTTGCTTGCAGCTACTGAACATGATGTGGGTGCTATGTACTGTCTCTGTGCACCTGTACTTGCACCTGCAACTTGGATTCTTTCTTTGAGGAGTGCTCTAGAGGAGAAGGTGGAGTTCTTCGCGATTGTTTCAGCAATGTTTTTGAATCTTTTGGTGTGCCTTTCACGTTACTAGAAGTGCTCATGAACTCTTCGAGAGATAAACGATTGATCTTTCTGCCTTTAGATCTTGTTGCATTCTTCTTTCTGCGCTGTTCATGTACAGGGGTTGACTTACTCGAACTCGCGCGCGAAAGAGTCTCTTTTCTTATCTCATCACCATCTGATGAGTCACTATCGCGATCTGCATCTGTGCATGTACTTGTGCCATCATCGGACCTGTCAATGTCAGTAAGATGTTCATATTGCACATTGCGTTCCCCCGGGGGACCTGAATTTAGTTCTTGTTCGTCATGTACATGTATAGTTTGTGTGTCCTGCAGTATGGTGGGACAGTCTATCATCCATCATACGATGCCCTGGCATGTTGCATTGTTTGCACACCCATACATTTCTACAGTCTTTGATCACATGCCCTGTCTGTAAGCACTTTTTACAGATCGCATTACAAGTATCAATCTGTATATCTGGTCTTGGTTGCTCCGAATGAAATACGGTTGCATTATATCTACCAATTTTCATGCTTCTGGGGAGTGGGGTGGTTAGTTTGTCCGTTACCACTATACGGTCTCCCATATCACAATTTGTTAGTCTATTGTCTACCCTCAACTTCTCACGATACCTGGACTTTATTACGCACTTGTGTTGTGTGAGAGCTCTTTTAATTTGCCCGTAATCGGCCGATAGGGGTAAATTAGAAACACGGATTCTGGTTGTGTATTCCGGATTATTATCTAGACGCCTGGGATTTGTGGACAATAAATGAACAAGTGTTTTCAACCTTTTCGATCAGGCAAGTTCAACAAGTTTTAACCATTTTTTTCCATTCATCATTAAAAACATTGAGGCACTGTTCACATTTTTCCTGAGCAATGTACTTTTGGACTTTGTAATAATCGTTTATCAAATTAACCAATGCCATTATATTTAATGATTTATAAGCGTACCTGGTTTGGTACAGATATTGTTTAAAAATTAAAATAATTTCATTATCAACTTTATTATAAATGCCTATATGTTCAAATAATCCAAAATTCAGAGCGTGTTTATTAATTGCAAAAGGAATAGTAATGATCTCTAAAAGTGATTCAAAATTGACCAAAAACCTGTTGAACTTCATTACATTCCCATAAAATATGAGTGATTGGCTCCCTGTCACCATTACAAAATGTACAGTTAGGATTATTTGTTAGGCCAAAATAAAAGCATTAGTGGTTAATATCTGATGATTAATTCTAAACTGTAGCCATTGTAATTTTGTATTTTTTGTTATTTTATATGGGAGAGAGTATATCTTTTTCCATGCATCATTATTAAAATCAAATATATTTCCCCACTTATTTTAAGCTAAAACAATGTTTTCTTGTTTTATAAGTTGTTTGTAAAAATCTTGAGACCCCTTTTTCTGTTTAAAATAATTTCTAAATCTAATGGGATGATCGGGAATTGTGGGGTTATATTTAGGATAGGATAGTTTTTAAAGAACTCTTTTATGCTTCCTATCACTCCATGATATTGTAAAAAGTTATAGTAAATGTTCCCATATATATTGCAAAATTCTTTAAATGAAAAGAAAGAACCATCACTTTTATCCTTAATTAGATAATTAATTCTAATTATTCCTTTCTTAAACCAGTTTGGGTACTTTTTTACCCACAATTATATTTTATTATACCATAACGGTGATTTAAGAATAGAATAGCAATCTTTCTTATTTACATGTATTTCTTCTCTCACTGCAAGATTATTCCAATCTTTAAAAACATCCACCAAAAAAACATTTTTACAACAGGTCAAAATTTGATCAAGATATTTCCTTCCAGAAATAGCCAAAAGGTTAGGTTTACTCGGGTCTTCAGATTTTCTAACCATTTCTCTTTTGAATTGAAGATCCTTCTTATCCAACCTATCTTTAAAGAGTAAATAAAAGCGATCAAATTAACCATTTTAAGGCCACCATCAATATAATGTTGAATAACTTCATCCCTTTTTCTTTATCTGTTTTACTGTTCCATAAAAAAAATTAAACATAAGTGAATTCAGTTCTTTTACAAACTTTCTGCCTGGATTTGGTAGGAAAATAAACAAATAAACAAATGATTTAACTGTGATAATAATTATTAATAGTGATTTAATTATTGTGATTCTTCCTATTGGAGTAAGTAACCTTTTACTCCAACTCTTGATTATTGATTTCATCTTAGTAATTTTTTTTATCAAAATTCATTTTAGGTATTTTATGTAAATCTACATGAGATATAATCCCAAGAAGGTAAATCTATCCACTCCCCATTTAAAATTCAACTCTGGTAGAAAAATGTCATTACTGTATATTTTGCTTCCTATCCAAACAACTTGTGTTTTACCTGTATTGACTTTTAGCCCTGATTTCTTTTTTTTGTTTTTTTTTTTTTTGCAAAACAATCTAATTCCTCCATTGATTTCTTCATTGATTTCTCGGTTCCATCTAATATTAGTGAAGTATCATCTGCATATTGAGAGTTTAAAATAGGGTAGTTATTAACATGTATACCATTTATATCTTTGTTATTTCGGATTCGTATTGCCAGAATCTCTACACACATTATAAATAAGTATGGGGCGATCGGGTCGCCTTGGCGACAGCCTCGCTTGATATTGAAGAAAGATGACAAATTACCTCCTTGATTAATGGCAAAATTACTGTTATAATGTAATATTTTAACCCATTTTCTTATGTCAATACGAAAACCGAAATATTTCAAAACAATATTAATAAATTCCCAAGACACAGAATCAAAAGCCTTCTCAAAATATATAAGCAAAAGCATACCAGGTGTATTATTTTCTTCTGTATATTGCATGATGTCATAAATAAGTCTAGTATTTTCTCCAAGATAACGACCTGATAGAAAGCCAGTCTGATACGAGTTAATTAGTTTATCAAAGACTGATTTAAATGTACTTGTAATTGATCAACAGGCAATTTTATAAACAAGATTTAGAAGGGATATCGGTCGCCAGTTTTTTATAAAATATTTAGATTTATGCTGTTTAGGAATACAATTAATAATGCCCTGTCGTTGGGTAATCGGTAATTGGCCACTTACAAAACCAAAATTTATAGACCTTACAATCTTTTCCATATAGATTTTCATATAAGTTTTTACCTCAGTCAAAATATCTTCCTAATTTTTTATTATTTCCCCATTATTTTGTTGTAATTGTGGTATTACCTTTGATGTAAAGTTTCTATTTTCTAAATTACAAACATCATTTGTTGGTTTTCCCCCTTCATCAATCCATTGAGCCTTAGCTCTCACTATACTGCCCTTAATTATATGTGACCTTATATCTTCCAATTCGTTTTTTTTTTCAGATTTAAAACTTCAACGTCAACATTATTTTGACTTTCTAACAATTGCACTTCATGTAGGAGATTTTTTTTCTCTTAGTCGACATTGTTTCTTTTTAAAAGATGAGTAGGAAATAGTTTCATTCCATTAAAAGAGTTTCTAAGAATAGCTGATCATTTATAAAAAAAAAATGCAAACATGAATCAGGGATATCAGTTATTCTTTCAGGATTGTAAACTGGAAGACTATATTGCATTTTAATTTTTTCAAATGTGTCATTTAATCATATCAAGATAGTTTTGATCATGCAACAGTGAATTATTGAATTTCCATAGGCCTTTACCTTTTTTTAATTTATTAAATTCTAAAGTTATTTTTGGAAAGGAATGATCAGATCCATATCCTGGATCTATGGCTGAATCAGAGATACTTGGTAGGAGGTTTACATATACTAAAAAGTATATATCTAATCGTGCTTGTTTTATTTGTCTAATCTTTCTCCATGTGTATCTTGAAGTATTAGGATGTTGCTCTCTATACACATCAACTCAATTAAAATTCTCTATTACTTCTAAAATCTTTTCCCTAGCTTTTGGATTATTTACCCGTTTATATTTTTTATCATAATCTATGTCAGCGTCAATTACTAAGTTAAAATCTCCACAAATTAAAGTCTGAGAAAGTTTCTGAAATCTTATTAAAAACGGAAGGAGTGTCCAAATTTGGACCATAAAGAGTGATTAATGTGGTTTTATTACCATCAATTTCTAAATACAATGCTAAAAAAATGCCTGTCAATTTTTTTGTCTTTAAAACTCTTCACATCAAAGTTATTATTTATCAGCACTGCAGTCCCTCTAGCATTAGATTTAAAAGAGCTAAAATAACATTTATACCCCCATTCAGACTGAATTATAATTTCAATTTCATCTGTAAAGTGTGTGTCCTGAAGACAGTAAATATTATAAACTTTGTCCCTTAAGTATGAAAAACATCCTTCCTTTTTAATTTGTCCCCAAGCCCCTGACAATTTGCAGTTAATATCTTAATTCCTTCCATAAAAGTTATGAGAAGGTAACTCTTATCTCTAAATGGATTGTTGAAATCAAAACTATTAATGCATGAAGAAATGATATTGTCAACTTGTCAACTTGGACAAACGGTAACATGGATACACAATAGGTATTTTCGACATGCCTAGATATTACATTTAGAGGACTACGTGAAACAGATTACGTGTTTAAATCCTGCAAGTATGAGGCGTACATACATGTATCTGGAGTATCATATTGAAATGCCTGACCTGATAGAACAGAAGGAAGGAAAGAAAGGGAATTTAAACGAGACACAATAAGTACAAACAAGAAAAACATACAAACAAACGGGAAACGTAAAATCATTGAAATAGGTCAAAAAGACTTAACCCAATACAGTGCTGCTAAGGAGTAAAAAAAAGAAAAAATAATGGGCTAAAGAAAAACAAAAAAGAATGCCACCACAATTTTAAATAACCTCAACACTTCATCATAAGCATATTTTAGGAGTAAACCTAACTCTCCTCTGTGTTGAACATAATACTGAAGCTATATTATTTTTACATGTATATTAATATTATTCTTTATATAGATAACATATTTTGGTAAAACATATATGTAAATGCATGCTTATATTAATCTATGTTTATGTATATTATGTATGAGACACAAGTTTGACAGAGTTCACTTGTCCTTGAAAGATTGCACAACGGAAACATTACTAGCTCCTTGGGAAGTTTCTGTCATTTGTCAAGAACTTCTCAGCCAGTTCTATTGTGTAGAGGAGTTTTTGTTTATTTTTACCAATTTTCAGCAACACAAAAAGTTTACCTTCCATACTCCAGGATTTCTCATTACAAGGTAACTCATAAGCTATTTCCAGCCTTTGTTGGTTAAACCTAGTGAGGTCTTCTGTGATGATAATTCCTGACTTTTTGAGAATTTGTCGGTTCCTGATAATCTCCATCTTCTTCCATCTGTGTGTAAGTTTGCATATCAAATTTCTCGGTCTTTGTCCAGTATATGGTCCAAGTCTGAGAGCCGTATCAAGATCAGCCTCAGTAATTGGCACCTTCAATTTGTTTTTCACAAAATTAACTATCTTTTCTACACTCTGTTCTACAGTTTCATTTCTGTTTTTATCCTCAAGACCAATTATTCTAATATATTTTTTTCGTCCTTGTTGTTCATTATCATTTTCAACCCACTCTTGTTTTCTTTGATTTTCCTTTAGGTCAATAACTTGTTGCTCCAACAGGGTCACTTTCTAATTAAGAACATTAATTCCTAGCTCTAAGTCCAACACTCTACTTTCAAGCCTGTAAACAAGATCTCCATTTTCAACTTTCATCTCATCACCGAGTGCCCTTATCTGAGATCTCATGTCATCTTTAAGTGAGGTTAACACTACACAGATTTTATCTAGTCTTTCATCAGTTGATAGTTTTCGAGATGTTAAATTAGCATCACTCAATCTGGGGTTATTATTTTTAGCAGTTTTTCCACTTGCACTACCACTCCTTAGATTACTAGTAGCCATGTTGGAAGTAGGCAATAACTGAGGTAGAGTTCTCTTCAATATAAATAGCAACTGGTCAGTATATACAGGTCCTCAGTGGGTCAGGGCTAACGCAATAAAATTTATATAAGATGTACCATACATGTATACTCGATATCATATATATACTATACAATATATCTTATAAATGAGATTTATTATATTCTAAACGAGATTTCTTCAGTGCAATATAAGATATCTAATATACAATACCATATGTCTAAATTAAAACATATGACATATTATATAGTATATAATTAAAAGATTGTTTCTATGTAAAATATCTTATATAGCTTACGTATATGAAGCTCGGTATTGACATCGCTCCATGAATAAATGTTAAGTTGGCTTGCCATATTATGGCAGTGCTTTTATCAACCCTGTTACGATTAGACAAAGAAATTACACTAAGGGACTGGACTAAAAGGGTCGACCAAGTTTGATGATTTTCAGTGGGCTTTTTTGTGGAATTATGGCGCCTTCAGTTCAGGAAACATAATCAACTGCAATGTCCATGCAATAACTTTTGTTTGGCAATTTGTGACCAGGGTTAAATATCTTAAGGGTTTGACAAAGTGTATGCCAGATTCCTGAAAGCGGGATACATAAATTTAATGAATTTAACGCTACAATGAATGCAATGTACCTCATGACAATGGTTACATGGCTTGTTTACAATCATTATATTTTAAAGTAAAATCAAGGTTTCTGATACAAGTAAATTCACAAAATCAGGAGTTACGAGATGATAGCCATTTTCCTTCATTTTATGGATTTTCGTTGAGAAATAGAGGAAAAGGGGAAGCAAGAAGAATAATGTCTGCTTGGAAACATTTCAAACAGAATGTCTATAAATTAGCGCACAGAAATAGGGAATGACGTTACTGATATGGCTGCAAGAAGATATCTTTAATCTGGACACGTTTGTTCAAAACTATAGTTAAACTAACGACATCGTCATCTTTAACGAGTCGTTATCTTCTTAATCTGCGTTAATCAACGACTACGTTAAATGTTGTTGTTCAAACACATTTGACGCTGTCGTTAACTAACGTCAAATGTTAATCACTTAACAAGAAAAGTTAATACTAGCGACAGTTAGTTTCGTTTTTTTCAGACAATGCAACTGGGTTCTGCTGCTGGTCTAATATTTTAGCAGCAGCGACAGTAACTTAATCAGTAGCAGGGCTACAGTGATGCTGCACACCATCAGAGGCATGCACTCAAATGATCTTAGTAATACCCAGAAGCAGGCCGTCTGGAGTCTTTAACCGAAGAGGTGAATGCCTTGGGGGTAGCTTGCAAGAAGTAAGGAGCCGCTGGCGTAATATGTCTCGCAGTGCGAAGGACAAATGCACACATCATCGCCTGGAGAGACAGAACACTGGAGGAGGGGTTCTCCCGCTGCTTTGGGGGTACTTGAGGATCAAATCAGCGATGTCATGCAAGACACGGCTGCTTACATAGGAGTCCCTGGTGGGTAGGAATCTGCTGTTACACAGCTTGATGGTATCTTTATAAAGCCTTAATTGTCTGACCATTTTTGAAACTGAAAATGCCATAATGGATTTGTTTTCAGAATGTTCATATGTTATTGCTTTTTTACTGTGATCATGTTTTGTTTCACAAACACCTCTCATTCAACAATTAACATTTGGCTGATTATTCATCATTTCCCAGTGTTTTTATGTACCGAATAACAAAATATTCTTTAGTATTTATTAATGTAGACTTATAATCTGTATCCGCAATGTAATCATCTGACACTGATTTGTGGAATATAAACATGTACGGCTCACGGTTATATATATTTAGCCAGAGCCCAAAAACGAAAACCGCACGCCCTTCAATGCAAGCTAATGTGTCGTCTGCTGCCAATACAGCGTCTGTGACAACAACGGTCACAAGGGCTCAGCCACCAATTCTAAATATAGTATTTTTGACATTTCTTGAATTTACGAAGCATACAGTCGTGCCGCGTCAGTAGCAGATTGCGTTAAAAAGAATCAAGTGCATAAGGCAATTTGACATACCTGTAAATTTATAAGAGAGAGCGTTATTCCTGTAAAATGCCAGTCTCTTAAATGGATTCGTTCATCATAGTAACATGTTGACAGAAATTGTGTGTGGCCTCTTATGCTCATTCAAATAATAATCTCGATGAGACAAACAATCCTACCCTATCTGACATATAATGGAGTTCTGAGTTCTATTCTGTGTATTGAGATATGTTATAATCTTAAATGAAATATATGTGAAATTCGTTATGATAATTAAATTCAACGATTTTTATTTATTATTATTATATTTTTTTTTATTTCAGAATATTTTATTGTCAAGATGGTACAGACAAAGGGAATTAGGCAACAGGACAAGCCTATAAAAGCCCTCTCCTTATGAAATGTATATACAACATAATGTACATAACAAGGGATTGCCTTTCAATGTTATATTGAGGACAGTTTAGAAAGAAGTGAGAACAAACCCGCAACTGGATAGCCACAGTTGCAGGCAGGGGTATCTTTTAAATGAGAATTAAATAAATCTGCATTTAGATTGCTCACATAATTTCTTAACTGACATAAAATTATATTAATGTTTCGATCTCCACCGTTTTTGTTTTTTGTTTTTTTTTTAAGTAGTACATTGTGTATCACGATCTAAGTCAAGATGTTGCAAGAATTCACGCTTTAGGGTATTTAAAGAGGACATTGAGGGAAACAGACAGGTTTGATTGTTCAATTCAGACATGATTTTAGGAAAAAAGCTTGTATTATAAAGGTTTGTTCTAGCCTGAGGCACATCAAAAAGTCTATTATGACGTAATGGGTAAGCAATATTATTTGTGTTCTTATAAGGTAAAATAGATTCACTAAAACGAGCAGGGCATACTTTATTAAAAATCTTATAAAGTAGAATATGTTGATGAAGATGTCGACGCATAGAAAATGGAATAAGACCAGATTCTCTATACAAAATAGCATGACTTGTTCCAATCTTAAACCAGTAATGATGCGTATAGCCTCGAGTTGGATCGACTCTATGAGCTCACACTCTCTTTCAGTACAATTTGCCCAAACTACGTCGGCATATTCTAATATAGGGCGAATGAATGTTGTATAAATTAAAAGCCATGAGTGTCTGTCAATTTTATAATTTAGCATTCGGAGAATATTTATTATTTGATAAGCTTTTTCATAAATAAGGTTAACATGGTCAGACCAGTTTGCATGATTGTTAAATACTAAACCAAGATGATTATGAGTACGAACATTTTTAATCAATGAGTTATTGAAGTATAATTCAGGGTGTGAAGTCTCAGAGTCTAACCTTCTCGAGAATAAAACAGATTTAGTTTTATAAGGATTGAATATAATACCCCATTTCCTCGACCAGAATGATATTTTTTTCCAAATCTTGATTAAGAATGGTGGAAGCCTCTTGTATGTCCCTCTCAATTAAAACATATAGGGAAGTGTCAAGAGCAAAAAAATACTTTAGAGACTAAATTATCGCATATACTGTATACCTGGTAACTTTCGCCCCAGGTGATTTTCGCCCTTGAGCAACACAAAACATATTCGCCCCGTTTTAAATTCGCCCTAAATGGTTTTCAAGAAATATCCTTTTTCTCGTTTGTAAAATCGAAAAATTCCGTTCGTAATCCTCTATACACTCGGAACACTCGAGACTTATCGAGTTAGCCAATTGTCTTACCAGCATGAGATGTGAAATGTAATCAGGTGTCAAATAAAGAATGTTTACCTGTGTTCAGATTTTCTTTTAGTCCCTCTTGATTCAAGTAGTCATGAGTATGCACGGGTGATTTTAAGCAAACACGATCAATTGTAAGTTCACCGCGCCGTGACTAATGACTGACCAGTGTTTTCTACACGAATGGAAGCCACAATTAAGCGACGGTGAACACATAGAATTAGTCGTGTCCATGACAGGAATTTGATTCCACTCTGTATTTCAATTTTATCATGACCCGGATTGTATAATTTTTAAAAAATGACTGAATTTTAAAAATAACTTAGTATCGTTTTTTTAATTGAAAATGCTAAGCCTAGTACGTGATTGTACAGTTGAAAAGTAAGAGGGTATGTTGGTGTTCCGACTACACTTGGCCAATTATTTTTTACTGTGGTTTATCAATCCTTCAATTCAGCTTGAACTTTTCGCCTTCATCTTAAATTCGCCCTATCTTCAAAGGGCGAAAATGGCGAAAATTAAACGGGGGCGAAAATTACCAGGTATACAGTAACATTAATATATAGTAGAAACAGATAAGGACCTAAAACTGAACCTTGAGGTACCCCTGCCTTTAGAGTTTTCCATGTAGATTTAAATCCATCAATGACCACTCTCTGTCTTCTAACCATTTTAAAATATTGTTACTTATACCATATCTTTTTAATTCATTAATGACACCATCATGGCGAACCCTATCGGAAGCTTTACTAATATTGCAAAATACCATTCTTGCTTCTTTACCTTTATCTAAATGTTTAGCAATTACGTCATAGATAATTAAAACTTGATTGTCAGTGGAATCTTTAGGCAAGAAGCCAGATTGATTTTTAGAGACAATGTTATTGATTGTGAGATAATTAAACATATACTTGAAGATAATTTTCTCTAGCATCTTACTAAAAATAGAAGTAACAGAGATTGGTCTTTAGTTAGTTGGGTTACTTTTTTTCCCTTTCCCTTTATAAATCGGAGTGACATGAGCGTTTTTCCAGGAAACTGATTTATTAAATAAGATAAAAAAAAAACCAGGGTGAACAAGTGACTGTGTTATACCTTTGATGAATTTAGGAGGAGAATCAGGACCAGCAGGTTTGTTAGTATTAAGGAGGTGGAGTTGGTTAGTTATATCCTGTTCACAAATGTCAATGGATGATAAATTATGTCTAGGCAGGGGACTGTCAGGTGGTAAATCGTCAGCATTCTTTTCAGTTTCAGAAATGGATGTACAATAATTATTAAAAGATTCAGCTTTATCTATCGGGTGCATTTTAAGATCGCCATTAATCACCAAATGGGAGTCAGTTTTACGTTTGTTTTGAAGATTCATTACAGATTTAGCGATACGCCACCATTTTCGTGGCGGAATAGTTTTATCAATCAGAGGAGATCTTAGCGTAGAAAAGTATTTATTTTTGGCCTTTGGAAATTACTTGATTACGAATTGTTTTGAAATTGTTCCAGGAGGCTGGAGTATTATTATTTTTTGCTTTAGAATGCTGACGGTTTCTTTGTCTGATTTTAAGTCTTATTTCGTGAGTCATCCAAATCTTGTCATTAGGCCTTATTGTTACTGTCTGCTTAGGTACGAATAAGTCAATAGCCGTTCTAATTTTATTAGTAAGGATAGAATATGTTCCAATCGACAGAGTTTAGGAAGTCATTAGCTGCTTCAAAGTTAGCATTTTGAAAGTAGAGAAGTTTTTTTTAAAACATGTTTCTTAACAGTTTTAAAATTTAATTAAGCACAAATCGGGGAGTGGTCGCTACAAGACGGAGGGAGTACAGAAGCATTTTTAACAAAGTTCAAAGTGTTAGTTATTAAAGTATCAATTAATGTGGAGGAAGTGGGAGAGATCCTGGTAGGTCAGTAATAGTATTTTGTAATCCAAATTTTAATAGAAGCCGTGAAAAATGAGAGTTTGGATTGATATTCGTCATGTCTAGGTTAATATTACCTACCAGTATCACTTCCCGCTGTAAATCATAAATAGCATCTGGATCATTTTCAAGTTTACTCCAATAGCTAACTGTTAATTTTGGGGGTCTGTAAATACAACCTATCAAAATGTCTTTACTCTGCGTAATTACTTCTACCCATAAAAGTTCAAGGTCATCAGTTTCAAGGTCATGTCGTCTATTAATGATAGTATTGTTTTTGGAATATATAAGTACGCCGCCGCCACCACCATTAATTATGTCCTTCCTAAAGACATTACCAAAATGTTCAAGAGATATATCAGAGTCAGTAATAGTATTGTTTAAAATGAGTTTCTGAAATACATAAAATATCAACATCAGAAAATTCAGCATCGAGAAGGTGTGATTGGTGCCTTAGTGAGCCTATGTTGAGATGACATAACGAAATATTTTCGAGTGAATTATTAATATCATTATTAGGCCCAGGATTTGGATGAATATCACCACATAACATTAAAAGTGTTTCAATAATAGGGGACAACATATATCAATAGACGTCGGGAGAGTCAGAGAGTCTTTAACGATACCAGAATATTGACGGGAGTCACACTCAGCACCCTCTGAACCACGAAATAATGTTATTTTATCCATTGTCAAGAAACATATAGAAGCGGTAAAGTAGAATCATGGTGCAGAGGGAGCAGCGGGTGAATCTAGCAAGAATGCCAATGTAAAAATCTGCAGTTTTAGCGCAAATGAGGAGCAATTGACATGCACATTTATGTATATTCTAAAAAAAAATCCAGTATGAAAAAACAAACTAAGGGAGACATTAAAAACAGACATGTGTAGAACCAAGACATTATTTACATAAAATTATAGGAACCATAAAAATGATAGTAGAGAAAAAAACATGAAGCACCGGTGTATTGATATACAAATGGGATGACCCGTCTCACTGACCCTGTATTATTATCTTATAATTTAGAATCAGACGACAAAAATATAACTAATCCTTTTCTTATCTGTTGGGAAATGGACGCTTCTATGATAACAAAGTGCACGCGCGCATCGGCTTACACAGGCCAGGGAAACGGGTCATATGGCAATCTTACCTTTAGAAGGATTAACCAATTAAAACAGATCTAAATATCAAGTACTGTACGTTGCCAATAAATTCATCAATGTGACCGTTTGTACGCATTTGCTATTAAAAGTATCTAACGGAACAAAACAGTCATTGGTGAGCATACAGAATAAACTTATTTATATAGATATACACATAGGAAAAATAAGCCAAAAACATTACAAACAAGAATAGCTGGGTCTGATCAGGTCTTGGGGATTATTTATGAATAAACAATGCCATTTTTTACTATATTTGTTTGATAAAGCAATACATCTGGCGGAGTAAATTACATTTGAGTACTATTGAGTTTAGTTTCCATAGAAGATTGGCGATTCTTTTATCAATGATTATGTGAGATATCACAGAGTACAAGTGGTCAAACCATCTAAATGTATACATCCACAGTTTAGACTGTGTATATGTGTGTAGTGAAATCGGTTTATAGTGATGGGAGTTAAATTCTTTTTACAAAGGTACATGTATGTACAGTTGTATGTTTAAACTTTTACATACTGGATTATTTTGTAATAAAACACAGATATTCACAGATCAGTGTTTATAGTTTCATACAGTATTACACTGCTCTTGCTATATGTACACGTATATTGTTTGTAGTAATACAAGATGAATGTGATCATTGTTATTGTATTCCAGTATTGACTGGATAGCAGAAATACGCTATACATTATATCGTAGGTAAATAATTGTAAACACAGGGTTATATAGATAATTTACAAATATTTATATGTGTAACATTGTTTAAAACTATTATTGTTACTAAATTATGAGTAGTAATCACAAGATTAGAATGAGAGATAATCAGACATTCAATACCCTTGATTATACAGTGTTAGAGAGACAAATATAACTCATTTCTCGAATTATAAATAAATAGACCGAACAGTTATGATGCAGCACCAATAGGATATATACAGATCAATAACAGATTTATATGACAGCTATGACATGACTAGCGATAAAGTTGTACATCAGGTGCAGTTTTTTTTTTTTTTTTACAATTATTATCATACCGCGATAAGGTGTAAATATAAATTGTAGCAAAATCTTCTCATTCACACAATCGGTAAATTTTATACAGGTAGTACAGTACAGATAAAGCAATGACCAATGTAACGTTTTTGCAAATATATAACCATATTGACAGTCAATATATGCATAAAATATCCGATTAGACATGTCTGTTTACATGTCCATAAAAAACCAAGATTCAATATAGCTGTTTATGTCAACCAACTTATAAAAGAAGAAAACAAATCTCAAAGACTTCTATTTAATAGGGGTCACACAAATGAAATATGCGGTATACCGCAGGAAATCAGATATAACACACATATTGACAGACTTCGATCATACTGGAAATAACTAATGAAAAGTATAAACAACATGACAGACATTACTCTGTAGATTTGTAGAATACCGGGTGTACACTTATATTGATGGTCAGGATACACCAGTAGATAAATACAAAATATATCAACATTGACCTATATTTGACGGGAAAAATAACAACAAATATGACACATGATATATAAACAAATGAATGTATTTCTGTCCACAGGATGGCTACACAGGTAGGGTGACAGTCTGGAGTGTTGTGAGTAGGTCTGTGGGCTTTAGCTATGTGTCTATGGGTCCCGGGTATGTTAGAAGCACAAGATGGGGTTACTTGCTGAGGGGTCAGGAGTGGTTTAATGGCAACCTCGAGTTTTTCTCCTAAGTGGTGGAGACGGCGGGTCGTGGTATTCATTGAGTTCACATAATCTCGTAACAGAGGCTTTACCGCCAGTTCTACTACGAACAATAATCTTGCTATCTTGAGTTCATGTCCCGGTAAAGGTACCGATAGATGTTAGATACCTGGTCTTCGGCTGTGTGAAGTTAGCTCAACATACGACATACGACATACGACATTCAAATATTGAATGTTCAGCCGCTGAACATACGACATACGACATTCAGATTTTGATTTTGAATATTCAGCGGCTCGACATACGACATACAGCATTCAAATTTTGAATGTTCAGCCGCTGAACATACGACATACGACATTCAGATTTTGATTTTGAATGTTCAGCGGCTCGACATACGACATACGACATTCAAATTTTGAATGTTCAGCCGCTGAACATACGACATACGACATTCAGATTTTGAATGTCCAGCCGCTGAACATACGACATACGACATTCAGATTTTGAATGTCGTATGTCGTATGTCGAGCCGCTGAACATTGAAAATCAAAATCTAAATGTCGTATGTCGTATGTTCAGCGGCTGAACATTCAAAATCTGAATGTCGTATGTTGAGCCGCTGAACATTCAAAAGTTACCTCGTTGGCTGGTAAAAACACAAGATATGAAGTTTTGAATGTCGTATGTCGTATGTCGTATGTTGAGCTAACTTCACACAGACCTGGTCTTCACATATACAGCCGCTCGCTGTTTTGTTAGGGCTTCGTTCAGATAGAATGGAGGATTTTACGTGTGACATCGGCGAATGAGGCTTTTTCAGAGGATGGTTGGTTATGTTTACCGAATAGAGTAAAACTTCTGTCATACACTGCATCCCGGGTGGCATACGAAATAAAATGTACTATAAAGACTCTCGGGTAGGTTGTAGCCGGTCCTACATGATGCGAGTTGCTGATGTCTAAGGCTGTTATCATTACACCTAAGTGATTATTACCATGCGTCAATAATAAGCGATGTTCAGCAATGCCTCGAAATTTTAAGCAGTTTTTCCGGGAGTATTGCCCCCCCTTTTATAATCTACAGATGCCAAGATGCGTAGGCTACCTAAAAAAAATTGAAGACGTCTATACCATACAGTATGACTACTTTGAGAGGGAGATGATGAAGACAGAATTACAGCTAGTAGAACTATTAATCTTGTTCAAATGTTGTAGTTGTCACTTGCTTTACCTCTACATTTGTTTCAGGAATACCGATTGTCAAATCTGTCCATCACTTATTTCAGTTCCAAAAATGATAGTCCAGCTCTGGTCAAACGATTATGAAGTTATCCCCCTTTGACCAGCTTTTCTGATCATGAATTCTTGAAGAAAGTTTACCAATAATTGCAATATTGAGATATGTTATCACTCAGAAACCATATGACTTCACTTTATATTGAAAACAGGTGGAAACATTACAAGTAAATTGTTTGAATAACATTCAACATTGTCACTTTTTGTTCATCTACCATTGTAAAAAAATAATGTGAACCTCATATATTTATCATAACAATGTTCAGTGTTTAGTGGGGTACTATTCTGATATTTCTCCACTTTGATCTATAAAATATAGCATGCATGGCAGGTACCTCAGTCACCCTTTGTCATTGAAAATTTCAACATAAGTTCAAATGTTTAAAGACCAATCATTAGATTTTATTTTGAATTTAAATGAAAGTTGAACATTTAAGGATTAAAGTGTCTCTCTTGAAATGGATAAATGTGATTTATCAAGATCTATGATATGCAGTTAATTTTAAGCTCATCTGTTCTGAAGGACCAATGAGCTTTTGTCATGGCACCCATCGTCTATCTGTCGTCTATTGATTATATATTATTAAAGAATCCAAATTCAATATGTTAAACTACAGGGGCACGCAACAACTGTTATATTGATTTTGTTATAATACACTCACTGAATGTGTATAACCCAATACAGGGGAAGACATAAGCCAAACCAGTCACTTTTTTCAAACAATGATTTCTTGCATAATTCTCCACAGATTTTCATACTGTTTTCAAAAATATTTTCAAATATGGTTTAGATTAATAAATACACACATGAATGAATTCTCGCACCGTTATTTCCAATGGGAATACATATATAAATCGTAATTTGTGTTGTCCCGGCAGTAACACAGAACTAGTCGGACCGGCAGAAGGTATTGCAGCGAGTATCTTTTCGGAACACTTCCGCTTGGCGTTCGGGATTCTCGAATCTCTACCTTGGTAAATAGTTGCAGTCACATGTTAATGTTTACATTTTCGCACGATCATCTGCACAAGTCTATGAATTGTTATGAGTATTTTTTAAGCTTATCATGAATTAATCCCAACTAAATGTCGCTCGGATAGTCAGAAATGGCCATAATTGTTTGATCACAGGATTTCTTGGAACTAGTAAGACTTTTGTTTGGGAAAAATGGTAGATGTTTTATAATTTATTTTTCTTATAAACTTTTATAATTTAGAATTTAGAGGAATTGCCAGATGAGTGGTTTTGTAATGTTTATAAAATAACTAATTGCTTATGCAAACAGTTTTTTTTATAATTTGGTAATATTACAATGACAAAATACATACCTGTTGAGTGGCAGTGATTTAAACAATATGTATAAGCTTATTGTTTGTTTAACTTCATACACGACATACACATTATTTACAAATGTGCATCTATTTTCAAACATAATGTATTTTTAACATTTCAAAGTTTAAGTTAAGACAGATTTACTTTATGAATCATTTAACTAAGTTAAAATTTCAGTGGAAAATCATTCACAGAATAATATATACAGAACAAAGATTACAGGTAATGAATAGGTCAAATGGGATTTGTCATTTATGCAACATTGAAACAGAAACCTTGCCACACCTATTCTTCAAATGTAACTACACAACTCAATTACTAGATTTAATTCAAAATACACTATACAATAACACTGTATTTGATTTAACAACACCATTAAATACTATAAACGAAGAGATAATGATGTTTGGAGATGTATCTGTCAATTTGACAACAGCTCTTTTTAACACAATAATCAATACAACTAAGTGGGTCATTTGGAAAGTGAGAAACATAAAAAAAATTCAGAATAAATCAACAACTCCTGCATCTGCCTTAATTATTATACGAAGGATACTGAAAGAAAACATATATTTACATCTTAAAGTTACACCAGAAACTAAAAACTTTTCAGTAATATCAAAATACAAAACACTATTTCAAGAACTGTAAACTTTACTTACACTAAAACCATTTGTTGCTATAAACCGGAAGTAAACAATAAGTGTCTAAATTACGTAGCAAAGAAAACCGGACTATTTTTTCCGGAATTTTTGTTTTGAACAGTACAATACATAAGATAGTGAAACCTGCATACTATAATTATGATTATGATTGAACTCCATGTATTATATTTGTATACAATGTAATATAGAAAATAATATGATGCATGCGAATGAATGATATAAGATGATGCATGCGAGTGAATGTTTAGGGTGTAAGGAAAATATATTGGTGTGAAAATTAGAGCGGTGTCGAAGTAAAGGAGATTGAAAGTTGTGATATATTTGGTGAATATACTGAACACGTATGTTTATTGTATACTTATGTAGGTACATTTGTATGATGTATGCATGTATGCATGTATTCTGTATGTATGTGTGATATGGGTCAATCAAGTACTATTACAAGTTGTGAGTCAGTCATGGTAAGTGTCGATTTTCACACTAGACCATAACACGACTGGCTCACAGCTGGTGATCATGATTGAACCATCAAACTATCATGAACTGTATGTATATATGTATGTATGTATGTACATGTATGGTATGTATGTGTGGTTACATAAATTATTGTCATATAAATATTTGTCACTTTAGCGTACTGTCTGGATTCTAACTACAGCTGAGAGGTACACGTATGTACATTTGTCATCTATATTTTTTACAAGTAAACAGTAAATAAACAAAAAAGGAAAATAGAGAGATGTGTGTCGAATGAATCTTCTCCTGCGTGAGGACACAAATGTATAATCCATGCCTGCTTTTGATAAATAAAATTATTTTGAACCTGAAAAAAAAAAAAAAAAAAAAGATTTCGTATAATCATAATATCTACGTTCACGAGTACACTGTTAAGGGAGTATGTACTCGTATAGGATTTCGTCTGATCTTAATATCTACGTTCACGAGTACACTGTTAAGGGAGTATGTACTCGTATAGGATTTCGTCTGATCTTAATATCTACGTTCACGAGTACACTGTTAAGGGAGTATGTACTCGTATAGGATTTCGTCTGATCTTAATATCTACGTTCACGAGTATACTCTTAAGGGGCTATGTATTCGTATCTATAAGAATTCGTATGATCATAATATCTCGTTCACGAGTACACTGTTAATATGGTATGTACTCGTATAAGCTTTCGTATGATCTTAAGATCTACGTTCACGGTTACACTGTTAAGGGGGTATGGACTCGTATAAGATTTCTTATGATCATAAAATCTACGTTTACCTGTGATATTATAAATGATATATACCATGTACCAGTAGCATGTTTGTCTTGTGGTAGTCATGGCGATCAGCGCCTCCTCGTGTCACTCATATATGCAGCAGGAATGATGTACAGTATATATCTGTTCTCTTTGATGTTTTATTGCTCTGAACTAATTATAAGATGAATTTAATTAATTACACCAATAAAAAAAAAATAAAAAAAAAAGTTAAATTGTTCAAGTCAAGTTAATTTATCTTTTGGTACTTTATATTTTGTATTTATTAATTGGTTACTTAGTTTACATGTTTAATTCCAGTAGTTTTGTTTAAAACATTTGAAAACAAGTATCGTCACTTGAATATTTTCAATTTGATACATTTAATTTATATTAATGTTTAAGTTTAGATTGAATTAAGCAACATATTCGTAATTTCATTTTTGATGTGGTATTATGCTTATAAAAACCTAATTCAGCCCATAAGTTGTACATTCTATGTGTATACATCCAATGCTCAAATTCAGAAACCTGAACACATAAAGAAATTAATTAAACATTGATTTAACATGTAAATAAAGGAATTCTGTAAAAGTACTGGTAATGAAGTTAGTTTTATTCTTTATTGACACCCCTGTATTGTATTATGCTGTTGACTTATATGAATGTTTAAATGTACGCCAACGCTTCTGTTTTCATTTCGCAGTCCGACTATTAAAATGCCGTTCAGTATAACCAAAGAAAGATAAAAAAAACAAAAGGCGAATATTATGTTCTGGGATTTGTAAAAAACTACTGTTACAACCCAAACCTGTGCATGCGTTGGTGGTATATCTACTGAAGATGTTATCGAATGTGGTAGGTTGAAATCCAGTGTTTACGAAAGATAAATCAAAATTTCAACTCCAAAAATAATTGAACAAGGTAAAGGCGCGTTTTAAGATTCATAGGTACTTCGAGGAATGTCAGTATTCTAGGATCATCAATCATTAAACAAGGCTTTGTCGGGGCTGCCCAGCAGGCGTACACCTTGGACTAGCTCGTTTGGATTAACACTACGTTGACAGTTTAAAGGAGGTATGATCATTTCAGACATAAAATAAAAAGTCAGAAAGAGATTGAACAGTGCACAATGTCTGGTCATGTTTTACAACATGATGGAGCAGCTATAAACTACCCAGACTTGAAGTTAGATGACCATTAGTTTCTGGAAGATAAGGTTCGCATGTCACCTTTGGGCAATGATATAGTTCACACCTTTAAACACCTCACAAGGTGCCTAAGGCAGTTTTAGAACAACAAGCAACAGATTTGTCCCTAGCAGTTGTTAGCTCATAACTATATTACCAGTACAATGGAACAATAATGACACGTTATGATTTCGGTCACAGCCCTGTACCGTGAAATCGATAAATTTGAGATACGACCATTTACTTCTTAGTACTCCATGTTGGAGAACCCGGTACGTCCCTGTTCCTCTAAACAATCGAAATGTGTCGCCTCCTCTTCTGTTTTCCTTTGGCGGTGAACGAGTTTCATGTGATTAACTCGTTTATATAGGAGATTTTTTCGGAACAAGCTTTCACAAAGTCATTCGACTTGTGCATTTATTGGTGATTATTGAGCTATTGATTTATATTGATGGATGTATATCACTTATATTGATGCAAATCAGTTGATGTCTTCAGTATCTACTGATCATTGCCATCTTATTGATTTGTAATCAGCTGAAATCTATTTCCCAGGATCGGCTGATTAAATTATTAAAATCGTGCTATTTAAGGGTAAACAGACATATCAAGAGTGTCACAGGTAGAAAGTCATAGGTAAACAGACATGTTACAGGAGAAAGAGAAAATGTAGTAGCCAGACTTTGGTTCGAACCAAGGACCTTCCGATTTCTAGACGGACCTTCTACCACTGAGCTACCTGGTGATATCAGAAGCTGTCTTCATATTATTAGGAAGGACCAGTGATATCAGAAGCCGCCATCACATTATCAGGAAGGATTGGTGATATCAAAAGTCGTCCACACATTATCAGGAAGAACCGGTGTTATCAGAAGCCGTCCACACATTATCAGGAAGGATTGGTGATATCAGAAGCCGTTCCCACATTATCAGGAAGGACAGGTGATATCAGAAGCCGTCCACACATTATCAGGAAGGATTGGTGATATCAGAAGCCGTTCCCACTTATCAGGAAGGATTAGTGATATCAGAAGCCGTCCACACATTATCAGGAAGGATTGGTGATATTAGAAGCCGTCCACACATTATCAGGAAGGACCGGTGATATCAGAAGCCGTCCTCACATTATCAGGAAGGACCGATGATATCAGAAGCCGTCCTCACATTATCAGGAAGGATTGGTGGTATCAGAAGCCGTCCACACATTATCAGGAAGGATTGGTGTTATCAGAAGCCGTCCACACATTATCAGGAAGGACAGGTGATATCAGAAGCCGTCCACACATTATCAGGAAGGATTGGTGATATCAGAAGCCGCCCACACATTATCAGGAAGGACCGGTGATATCAGAAGCCGTCCTCACATTATCAGGAAGGACCGGTGCTATCAGAAGCCGTCCTCACATTATCAGGAAGGATTGGTGGTATCAGAAGCCGTCCACACATTATCAGGACGAATTCGTGATATCAGAAGCCGTCTTCACATTATCAGGAAGGACAGGTGATATCAGAAGCTGTCCACACATTATCAGGAAGGATTGGTGATAACAGAAGCCGTCCACACATTATCAGGAAGGATTGGTGATAACAGAAGCCGTCCACACATTATCAGGAAGGATTGGTGATATCAGAAGCCGTCCACACATTATCAGGAAGGATTGGTGATATCAGAAGCCGTCCACACATTATCAGGAAGGATTGGTGGTATCAGAAGCCGTCCACACATTATCAGGAAGGATTGGTGATATCAGAAGCCGTCCACACATTATCAGGAAGGATTGGTGATATCAGAAGCCGTCCTCACATTATCAGGAAGGATTGGTGATATCAGAAACCGTCCTCACATTATCAGGAAGGATTGGTGATATCAGAAGCCGTCCTCACATTATCAGGAAGGATTGGTGGTATCAGAAACCGTCCACACATTATCAGGAAGGATTGATGATATCAGAAGCCGTCCACACATTATCAGGAAGGATTGGTGATATCAGAAGCCGTCCACACATTATCAGGAAGGATTGGTGATATCAGAAGCCGTCCCCACTTATCAGGAAGGATTAGTGATATCAGAAGCCGTCCACACATTATCAGGAAGGATTGGTGATATCAGAAGCCGTCCACACATTATCAGGAAGGATTGGTGATATCAGAAGCCGTCCACACATTATCAGGAAGGATTGGTGATATCAGAAGCCGTTCCCACTTATCAGGAAGGATTAGTGATATCAGAAGCCGTCCACACATTATCAGGAAGGATTGGTGATATCAGAAGCCGTCCACACATTATCAGGAAGGATTGGTGATATCAGAAGCCGTCCACACATTATCAGGAAGGATTGGTGATATCAGAAGCCATTCCCACTTATCAGGAAGGATTAGTGATATCAGAAGCCGTCCACACATTATCAGGAAGGATTGGTGATATCAGAAGCCGTCCACACATTATCAAGAAGGACCGGTGATATCAGAAGCCGTCCTCACATTATCAGGAAGGATTGGTGGTATCAGAAGCCGTCCACACATTATCAGGAAGAATTGGTGATATCAGAAGCCGTCTTCACATTATCAGGAAGGACAGGTGATATCAGAAGTTGTCCACACATTATCAGGAAGGATTGGTGATAACAGAAGCCGTCCACACATTATCAGGAAGGATTGGTGATAACAGAAGCCGTCCACACATTATCAGGAAGGATTGGTGATATCAGAAGCCGTCCACACATTATCAGGAAGGATTGGTGATATCAGAAGCCGTCCTCACATTATCAGGAAGGATTGGTGATATCAGAAACCGTCCTCACATTATCAGGAAGGATTGGTGATATCAGAAGCCGTCCTCACATTATCAGGAAGGATTGGTGGTATCAGAAACCGTCCACACATTATCAGGAAGGATTGATGATATCAGAAGCCGTCCACACATTATCAGGAAGGATTGGTGATATCAGAAGCCGTCCACACATTATCAGGAAGGATTGGTGATATCAGAAGCCGTCCCCACTTATCAGGAAGGATTAGTGATATCAGAAGCCGTCCACACATTATCAGGAAGGATTGGTGATATCAGAAGCCGTCCACACATTATCAGGAAGGATTGGTGATATCAGAAGCCGTCCACACATTATCAGGAAGGATTGGTGATATCAGAAGCCGTTCCCACTTATCAGGAAGGATTAGTGATATCAGAAGCCGTCCACACATTATCAGGAAGGATTGGTGATATCAGAAGCCGTCCACACATTATCAGGAAGGATTGGTGATATCAGAAGCCGTCCACACATTATCAGGAAGGATTGGTGATATCAGAAGCCATTCCCACTTATCAGGAAGGATTAGTGATATCAGAAGCCGTCCACACATTATCAGGAAGGATTGGTGATATCAGAAGCCGTCCACACATTATCAAGAAGGACCGGTGATATCAGAAGCCGTCCTCACATTATCAGGAAGGATTGGTGGTATCAGAAGCCGTCCACACATTATCAGGAAGAATTGGTGATATCAGAAGCCGTCTTCACATTATCAGGAAGGACAGGTGATATCAGAAGTTGTCCACACATTATCAGGAAGGATTGGTGATAACAGAAGCCGTCCACACATTATCAGGAAGGATTGGTGATAACAGAAGCCGTCCACACATTATCAGGAAGGATTGGTGATATCAGAAGCCGTCCACACATTATCAGGAAGGATTGGTGATATCAGAAGCCGTCCACACATTATCAGGAAGGATTGGTGATATCAGAAGCCGTCCACACATTATCAGGAAGGATTGGTGATATCAGAAGCCATCCACACATTATCAGGAAGGATTGGTGATATCAGAAGCCGTCCACACATTATCAGGAAGGATTTGTGATATCAGAAGCCGTCCTCACATTATCAGGAAGGATTGGTGATATCAGAAGCCGTCTTCACATTATCAGGAAGGACAGGTGATATCAGAAGCTGTCCTCACATTATTAGGGTAGCAGTGTACAGTAAAAATGCCAAATTCTGAAAAATATGGCACATGCTTTAGATATGTAAACATTGCCAGTTAACCTTACATATAACCTCTAATAAAGTATATATATGTGAAATCTGTACAACATTTGCAATTTTAATAGAGCTCTGAAGGATAAGTAAACTGATATTTTCTGTGATTTTTAGTGCTGTGAATACCATGGTAACAGCTTAAAAAATTCTCAAAAATTGCAAAATATTATGATATTTGACCCAAAATGGCACAATTCTCTACACAATTTTTTTTCTGAAACCTATTTAAAATTAAATATCTCTATCCCAAAGACAGAATTAATCTTGTTTGGACATATGTTGTAAATTAAGTTTTTCCGCTATCTTACCTTTTCTGTGGGCTTCCATTTTGCGCTGTAGGCGAAACTAAATTTCCTGTGTAAACACACGTTCGGAAAATCCGGATATTTAAAATCCGGAACCAATTTATTGATTTTTGTTTTAATAAATGTGAAGCCTGTATGTACTACTTCATACTGGATATACCAATTATAGTGTACATTTATTTTTTCATTTTTTATACATATCATAATACAGGAGTTATTTGCTTAACAAAAAAATTGCCCATGGCCAGGCTGTCTTACTGTGGTGTGCTACCTTATACATCACTTTTGTTAATACTAATTTTACTAAAAACCCCATGAATGTCTAGAATATGTTCCGACGAACAAAATGACATATCAGGTTACTGTGTATCTTTAATAGTCACGGAGTATTGCTGATTTCCCTGAGAGGTGTATTTTGACAACTTTTTATCCCAATCCAGTAATAAGGGGAGATAATTTTAAAGATGAAAACTCCCATAATTCTGTATATCTCTTGAATAAAGTTGTGTTTTGAGTTGAATGTGGTACTTTGAGTCTCTGTGCATGTAATCAAGCAAAAAATACTATACAACTATCAAATTTAGCCTTGTAATATGACGTCATAGTTACCATGACGTCATCAGTAACTATGACGTCATCAGATGGTATCTATGACGTCATAAATACTCAATGGTGTCATAATAAATAACCAAATTCCTTTCCAAACCTCAGCTTAGCAACACATGCAATATTCTAACTGATAAATCATGACATGACATCCAAGATTTCAAAATGTCATGCCTATGACATCACAGTCATCTGTTTCCACCCCGGCAATTCAGATATGTACCAATGATCATATGAAAGTGTCCGCTGATCCCATTTTATGCGGAAAATGCTATTTTTTCTGCTTTACCGAAGGAAGTGACAATAATTGACAATATTGTATCAACCGTACACTCCATCAATTGAAATTACATGCTTACCAATGTATAAATAAATTGAAAATAATGGTTTCACCAAATATTTCAAAAAATAACACTTACTGTAATAGTTTCCATGGATACGGGGTAATAAATCAGGTAAAACAAACCAGAATTCAGTCTATATGGTTTGTTAGATACCCAATAAGTTATTTTGGGTTTGTTATAAAACATAGAATATCTTTTCAATTTACACTGACTCATTAACATTATGCTTAATTAACCCACCCTTAAAATGGGTAAATATGCGAGTTACCTCCCTTGATTCCTCTAATATGACAAGCCAGATAATAAACAAGTTTTAAATTGTTTTTATGCATTTTTGAGCAATAATGAACTAAAATGAAGCTTAATCAAGCATAATTAAGCACAATTTCCAAAAAATAACATTTTTCAGCCCTTATAAGGTAGCAGTGTACAGTAAAAATGCCAAATTCTGAAAAATATGGCACATGCTTTAGATATGTAAACATTGCCAGTTAACCTTACATATAACCTCTAATAAAGTATATATATGTGAAATCTGTACAACATTTGCAATTTTAATAGAGCTCTGAAGGATAAGTAAACTGATATTTTCTGTGATTTTTAGAGCTGTGAATACCATGGTAACAGCTTAAAAAATTCTCAAAAATTGCAAAATATTATGATATTTGACCCAAAATGGCACAATTCTCTACACAATTTTTTTTCTGAAACCTATTTAAAATTAAATATCTCTATCCCAAAGACAGAATTAATCTTGTTTGGACATATGTTGTAAATTAAGTTTTTCCGCTATCTTACCTTTTCTGTGGGCTTCCATTTTGCGCTGTAGGCGAAACTAAATTTCCTGTGTAAACACACGTTCGGAAAATCCGGATATTTAAAATCCGGAACCAATTTATTGATTTTTGTTTTAATAAATGTGAAGCCTGTATGTACTACTTCATACTGGATATACCAATTATAGTGTACATTTATTTTTTCATTTTTTATACATATCATAATACAGGAGTTATTTGCTTAACAAAAAAATTGCCCATGGCCAGGCTGTCTTACTGTGGTGTGCTACCTAGGAAGGACCTGTGATATCAGAAGCCGTCCTCACATTATCAGGGAGGATTGGTGATATCAAAAGTCGTCCACACATTATCAGGAAGAACCGGTGTTATCAGAAGCCGTCCACACATTATCAGGAAGGATTGGTGATATCAGAAGCCGTTCCCACATTATCAGGAAGGATTGGTGATGTCAGAAGCTGTCCTCACATTATCAGGAAGGACTGGTGTTATCAGAAGCCGTCCACACATTATCAGGAAGGATTGGTGATATCAGAAGCCGTCCACACATTATCAGGAAGGATTGGTGATATCAGAATCCGTTCCCACATTATCAGGAAGGATTGGTGATATCAGAAGCCGTCCACACATTATCAGGAAGGATTGGTGATATCAGAATCCGTTCCCACATTATCAGGAAGTACCGGTCATATTAGAAGCCGTCCACACATTATCAGGAAGGATTGGTGATATCAGAAGCCGTCCACACATTATCAGGAAGGATTTGTGATATCAGAAGCCGTCCTCACATTATCAGGAAGGATTGGTGATATCAGAAGCCGTCTTCACATTATCAGGAAGGACAGGTGATATCAGAAGCTGTCCTCACATTATTAGGAAGGACCTGTGATATCAGAAGCCGTCCTCACATTATCAGGGAGGATTGGTGATATCAAAAGTCGTCCACACATTATCAGGAAGAACCGGTGTTATCAGAAGCCGTCCACACATTATCAGGAAGGATTGGTGATATCAGAAGCCGTTCCCACATTATCAGGAAGGATTGGTGATGTCAGAAGCTGTCCTCACATTATCAGGAAGGACTGGTGTTATCAGAAGCCGTCCACACATTATCAGGAAGGATTGGTGATATCAGAAGCCGTCCACACATTATCAGGAAGGATTGGTGATATCAGAATCCGTTCCCACATTATCAGGAAGGATTGGTGATATCAGAAGCCGTCCACACATTATCAGGAAGGATTGGTGATATCAGAATCCGTTCCCACATTATCAGGAAGGATTGGTGATATCAGAATCCGTTCCCACATTATCAGGAAGGATTGGTGATATCAGAAGCCGTCCACACATTATCAGGAAGGACCGGTGATATCAGAAGCCGGCCACACATTATCAGGAAGGATTGGTGATATCAGAAGCCGTCCACAAATTATCAGGAAGGATTGGTGTTATCAGAAGCCGTCCACACATTATCAGGAAGGATTGGTGATATCAGAAGCCGTTCCCACATTATCAGGAAGGACCGGTGATATCAGAAGCCGTCCTGACATTATCAGGAAGGATTGGTGATACCAGAAGCCGTCCACACATTATCAGGAAGGATTGGTGATATCAGAAGCCGTCCACACATTATCAGGAAGGATTGGTGATATCAGAAGCCGTCCACAAATTATCAGGAAGGATTGGTGATATCAGAAGCCGTCCACAAATTATCAGGAAGGATTGGTGATATCAGAAGCCGTCCACACATTATCAGGAAGGATTGGTGATATCAGAAGCCGTCCACAAATTATCAGGAAGGATTGGTGATATCAGAAGCCGTCCTGACATTATCAGGAAGGATTGGTGATATCAGAAGCCGTCCACACATTATCAGGAAGGACCGGTGATATCAGAAGCTGTCCTCACATTATCAGGAAGGACCGATGATATCAGAAGCCGTCCACACATTATCAGGAAGGATTGGTGATATCAGAAGCCGTTCCCACATTATCAGGAAGGACCGGTGATATCAGAAGCCGTCCTCAAATTGGTATTTGTGTGTGTGTGCGTGCGTTAATTTGTCAACAACAAAATGAAATAAGAAGACGCAAATACAATTCAATTCACTTTAATTTTATCTGAGTTGATGATATATCGCTGATCGTGTAGCCTAGTATATTACGATTACAATGCCGTAGTATAAAATATGAAAAATTTATCGTATGCGGAATCTAAATATAATTTTGAATTACAAGCGTGTGTATTACATTACAATAACCCTAACCCTAATATATGTACAGTTTAAGATATGCAATATGAATATAATATAAACTGAAACACTGCACTAATATGGAAGCTTCGGAAATTTATTGACACAGAAAAAAAAATCATCAATTATATAATGTTTGCACAAAAAAAAAATCGGTTAAATTGCAAATCCCCGGACTGGGTGTATCGACATTATCTCCGGTGTCTAATGGTTTTGATATCAATTATACCGGATTGGGTGTATTACCATTATCTCCGGTGTCTAATTGTTCTGATATCAATTATACCGGACTGGGTGTATCGACATTATCTCCGGTGTCTAATTGTTTTGATATCAATTATACCGGACTGGGTGTATTACCATTATCTCCGGTGTCTAATTGTTTTGATATCAATTATACCGGACTGGGTGTATCGACATTATCTCCGGTGTCTAATTGTTTTGATATCAATTATACCGGACTGGGTGTATCGACATTATCTCCGGTGTCTAATTGTTTTGATATCAATTATACCGGACTGGGTGTATTACCATTATCTCCGGTATCTAATGGTTTTGATATCAATTATACCGGACTGGGTGTATCGACCATTATCTCCGGTGTCTAATGGTTTTGATATCAATTATACCGGACTGGGTGTATCGACATTATCTCCGGTGTCTAATTGTTTTGATATCAATTATACCGGACTGGGTGTATTACCATTATCTCCGGTATCTAATGGTTTTGATATCAATTATACCGGATTGGGTGTATTACCATTATCTCCGGTGTCTAATTGTTTTGATATCAATTATACCGGACTGGGTGTATCGACATTATCTCCGGTGTCTAATTGTTTTGATATCAATTATACTGGACTGGGTGTATTACCATTATCTCCGGTGTCTAATTGTTTTGATATCAATTATACCGGACTGGGTGTATCGACATTATCTCCGGTGTCTAATTGTTTTGATATCAATTATACCGGACTGGGTGTATCGACATTATCTCCGGTGTCTAATTGTTCTGATATCAATTATACCGGACTGGGTGTATTACCATTATCTCCGGTGTCTAATTGTTTTGATATCAATTATACCGGACTGGGTGTATCGACAATATCTCCGGTGTCTAATTGTTTTGTTATCAATTATACCGGACTGGGTGTATTACCATTATCTCCGGTGTCTAATTGTTTTGATATCAATTATACCGGACTGGGTGTATCGACAATATCTCCGGTGTCTAATTGTTTTGTTATCAATTATACCGGATTGGGTGTATTACCATTATCTCCGGTGTCTAATTGTTTTGATATCAATTATACCGGACTGGGTGTATCGACATTATCTCCGGTGTCTAATTGTTTTGATATCAATTATACCGGACTGGGTGTATCGACATTATCTCCGGTGTCTAATTGTTTTGATAACAATTATACCGGACTGGGTGTATCGACAATATCTCCGGTGTCTAATTGTTTTGTTATCAATTATACCGGACTGGGTGTATTACCATTATCTCCGGTGTCTAATTGTTTTGATATCAATTATACCGGACTGGGTGTATTACCATTATCTCCGGTGTCTAATTGTTTTGATATCAATTATACCGGATTGGGTGTATTACCATTATCTCCGGTGTCTAATTGTTTTGATATCAATTATACCGGACTGGGTGTATGGACATTATCTCCGGTGTCTTTGTTTCTTCCTTGACTTTGGAGGGTTGTACCAGTATTCAATCTAATCTATAAACGCCTATTTTATTATTTGATCAAGTGACTAGATTATACCCATATCATACTGCGTACATGCATACACACTGTAGCAACAATAATAATATAAAAAAAAAAAGATTTAAAAAAAGTCAGTTTCAATTCTATTACATGATTACTAATAAATAGTTTTCTGTGTCAGTTGTAAAATATTTTCAAAGACTTTTGCCTCAAATTAAAGATTATGCAAAGAAAATCTATGGAACAGATAGAGTAAATATTAAGTATATTAGGTAAAGGAAATAGCATGTGTTAAGAACGGGAGGTGAGCCGTTGCTGCCGTTGTTTGTTTCACCTTCGTTGCCCTCTGTATCATCTGATAATTGATCTGCTTTTATCACTTCAGCCTCCGGGGTTGGAATAGGTGCAGGACATTCTGTAATGTAAAGATAAATCGATTTCTCATTATTCTTTCTCAAGAGTTACGTCCCTTTGACAATGATAAGGATGTAATAGTAGAATTTACTTGATATCCTTTCAATTTGCAAAAATTACATTTAAGTCTTTTGAACTATGTACTGTAATTCTGAGGACTGTCAGCCCTACATATTGATCCGAAGATTCCTAACTTTATACAATCGATATATAATCATATCTCAATAAGTGCCGCGATACTGGAACGGTCTGGGTTAGGGTTAGGGTTAGGTATTTACAAATAGAACTAGACTTGTTCCGAAAGTCCTGAGCTTGATATATATATATATATATATATATATATATATTTATATTTCAAGAGTTGCCTCCTTCAACAATGGTTAAGGCATAGGGTATGGGATATTAACTGTATTGAATTGATACAAATAAACAATTCTACAATTATAATGCCTATTTATACAACCTAAGTGTTAAAATGAATTCTAGTTATTGTTTCAACGAAATTTGTATTGTACCAACCTGCCGTTATTTATGAATAAACGTTTTAACTGTCATTGCTACTGAGTTGTACCACCAATCCATTGTTAATGAATTTAACAACCCCATAACTAATTATGAATTGAACCAATCATTTGTTGTTTATGTAACAAACCTTATGAAACGTACCACCCTCCAATTAGTATCTAAAAGTTGTACACAATTTAGCTAAATGTGAATCTACTAACGATAATAACCTATAAATTTAACCAACTTTTAGTTAATTGTGAATCTATCAAGGATTCATTAATTATGAATTGAACAATCATTTAGCTAATTGTGAATCTATCAACGATTCATAATTTATAAATTGAACCAACCTTTAGCTAATTATGAATCTATCAACACGATTCATAATTTATAAAATGAACCAACTTTTAGTTAATTGTGAATCTATCAACGATTAATAATCTATAAACTGAACCAACATTTAGTTAATCTTGAATCTATCAACGATTCATAATTTATAACTTGCACCAACCTTTAGTTAATTGTAAATCTACCAACGATTCATAATTTATAAAATGTACAAACTTTTAGTTAATCTTGAATCTATCAACGATTCATAATTTATAACTTGAACCAACCTATAGTTAATTGTGAATCTACCCACGACTCATAATCTCTAAATTGAACCAACATTTAGTTAATTGTGTATCTATCAACGATTCTTAGTTCATAAATTGAACCAACTTTTAGTTAATTGTGAATCTACCAACGATTCATAATTTATAAATTGAACAAACCGTTAACTTATTGTGAATCTATCAGCGATTCATAATTTATAATTGAACCAACATTTAGTTCATTGTGAATCTATCAACGATTCATAATTTATAAATTGAACCAACCTTTAGCTAATTATGAATCTATCTTCACGATTCATAATTTATAAAATGAACCAACCTTTAGTTAATTGTGAATCTATCAACGATTGATAATCTATAAACTGAAACAACGTTTAGTTAATTGTGTATTTATCAACGATTCTTAGTTCATAAATTGAACCAACTTTAATTAATGGTGAATCTATCAAGGATTCATTAATTATGAATTGAGCAATCATTTAGCTAATTGTGAATCTATCAACGATTCATAATTTATTAAATGAACCAACCTTTATTTAATTATGAATCTACCCACGATTCATAATCTATAAATTGAACCAACATTTAGTTAAGTGTGCATCTATCAACGATTCTTAGTTCAAAAATTGAACCAACCTTTAGTTAATTGTAAATCTACCAACGATTCATAATTTATAAATTGAACCAACCTTTAGTTCATTGTGAATTTACCATTGATTCATTATCTATAAATTGAACTAACCTTTAGTTAATTGTGAATCTACCAACAATTCATAATTAATAATTGTTTACCAATCTTTAGTCAATTGTGAATCTACCAACGATTCTTAGTTCATAAATTGAACCAAACAAGTGGTCACAATTAAGGGCATGTAATCAAACCTGTTGTTACCCTGTGATAACAGTAAAGCGCAAGATATCGAGACCCTGTTTTCCCAGTGAACCCCAATAAGGACAGGGAATCACCCTTCGTGTCCAAGTGTTCACGCGTTAAACATGGAAAAAAACCAAGGTGTCCAAGTAATCACATGTTAGGGGAGGCTACATCAAATCGTTGGTGTCCCAGTAATCACAAGAAAGGGGAGGCCACATCAAATCCTTGGTGTCCCAGTAATCACATGTTAGGGGAGGCCACATCAAATCCTTGTAGTCCCAGTAATCACAAGAAAGGGGAGGCCACATCAAATCCTTGGTGTCCCAGTAATCACATATTAGGGGAGGCCACATCAAATCCTTGGTGTCCCAGTAATCACAAGAAAGGGGAGGCCACATCAAATCCTTGGTGTCCCAGTAATCACAAGTAAGGGGAGTTCACATCAAATCATTGGTGTCCCAGTCAAATCAAATCAAGCCAATCAAATGTAAGGGCAAGTAATCAACCCCTCGTAGTGTTCATACGTAAGCTTTATAATAAATTCCAACCAAACCTCTTCCCAACCCCCGTTTCCCAGGGGGGACAACTAAGGGAAAGCAATCCAACCCCTGGTGTCCAAGTAATCAAAACTAAGGACAGGGGATCAACCCGATGGTGTCCTAGTGATCACAACTAAGGACAGGGGATCAACCCGATGGTGTCCTAGTGATCACAACTAAGGACAGGGGATCAAATCCCCGTTGTCCCGGTGGTCACAAGTAAGGACAGGGAATTATACCCCTTGTTTCCCAGTAATCACAACTAAAGACAGGGAATCAAACCGGTTTTGTTCAGATGACTGGCAAGCTATTTTTTGTACATTCCCGTGAGATTTGTAAATGCCATTTTACACTTTAGGTACCTTTAATGGATTTGACGAATACAGACATGGCGTAAAATGACTCGTCAGTGTGAGAAAAAGTTACAACACACTGATCTGCGTCTTTGTGATGACAAACGCGGTTACTTGGTGTGTCTGAAAAAGAAAATAGCGAGAAAAGGTTATTTAAGTTATCTGAATATCACATAGAAAACGACGGGATGTATGAGTTATCTCAATATCACATAGAAAACGACGGGATGTATGAGTTATCTCAATATTACACTGAAAACGACAGGATGTATGAGTTATCTCAATATCACATAGAAAACGACGGGATGTACGAGTTATCTCAATATTACACTGAAAACGACGGGATGTATGAGTTATCTCAATATCACATAGAAAACGACGGGATGTATGAGTTATCTCAATATCACATAGAAAACGACGGGATGTATGAGTTATCTCAATATTACACTGAAAACGACGGGATGTATGAGTTATCTCAATATCACATAGAAAACGACGGGATGTATAAGTAATCTCAATATTACACAGAAAACGACGGGATGTATGAGTTATCTCAATATTACAATGAAAACGACGGGATGTATAAGTTATCTCAATATTACACTGAAAACGACGGGATGTATAAGTTATCTCAATATCACATAGAAAATGACGAGACGTATGAGTTATCTCAATATTACATAGAAAACGACGGGATGTATGAGTTATCTCAATATCACATAGAAAACGACGGGATGTATGAGTTATCTCAATATTACAATGAAAACGACGGGATGTATAAGTTATCTCAATATCACATAGAAAACGACGGGATGTATGAGTTATCTCAATATTACACTGAAAACGACAGGATGTATAAGTTATCTCAATATCACATAGAAAACGACGGGATGTATGAGTTATCTCAATATCACATAAAAAACGACGGGATGTATGAGTTATCTCAATATCACATAAAAAACGACGGGATGTATGAGTTATCTCAATATTACACTGAAAATGACGGGATGTATAAGTTATCTCAATATTACACAGAAAACGACGGGATGTATGAGGTATCTCAATATCACATTGAAAACGACGGGATGTATGAGTTATCTCAATATTACAATGAAAACGACGGGATGTGTGAGTTATCTCAATATTACACTGAAAATGACGGGATGTACGAGTTATCTCAATATTACAAAGAAAAGGACGGGACGTATGAGTTATCTCAATATTACGTACAGAACGACCTGTTATATAGCTTATCTCAATAGCACATATACAAAACGACCTGTTACATGGCTTATCTCAATATCACATATACAAAACGACCTGTTACATGGCTTATCTCAATATCACATATACAAAACGACCTGTTATATGGCTTATCTCAATATCACATATACAAAACGACCTGTTACATGGCTTATCTCAATATCACATATACAAAACGACCTGTTACATGGCTTATCTCAATATCACATACATATATACAAAACGACCTGTTACATGGCTTATCTCAATATCACATATACAAAACGACCTGTCATATGGCTTATCTCAATATCAAGTCCAGAACTGGTAACAGCCTATGTTGATAAAACATTGCTAAACTACATGTACCTGGAAACGTTTCTACAATATGTATTCTGTTCCTGTTGCAATCCTCTTCGCATTCCTCGGCATCTTTATCGCCGGTATTGAAGCCCACACAGAGTACACAAGGTATCCATAGATCACATACGTCTGTAAAATCCTGAAGTACACAGCTGGATTTGTTACATTTCATTAAATACCAACTATATTAATTAGTATCTTTAACAGCAATTTTCATTAACACATTTCGTCTTTTATTTGTACATATTTTGATAATAGAAAATCAATGCGTATTTCATCCAAAAAAAAAAACAAAAAAAAAACGGTGATAATCATTCACAGCCACCTACCGATATGAATGACTTGGATCGTGCCACCTCGTTTCTGTCGCTGCACGTCGGACCACCATAGCCAGTGATACACACACACTCATTACAGCGGCAGTTGCCATTCCCACTACAAATCTTCTGTAAACATTTAGAGTAACATTTAATGTTCCCACTACAAATCTTCTGTAAACATTTAGAGTAACATTTAACGTTCCCGCTACAAATCTTCTGTAAACATTTAGAGTAACATTAAATGTTCCGATTACAAATCTTCTGTAAACATTCAGAGTAACATTTAATGTTCCCACTACAAATCTTCTGTAAACATTCAGAGTAACATTAAATGTTCCCACCACAAATCTTCTGTAAACATTCAGAGTAACATTTAACGTTCCCACTACAAATCTTCTGTAAACATTCAGAGTAACATTTAACGTTCCCACTACAAATCTTCTGTAAACATTCAGAGTAACATTAAATGTTCCCACCACAAATCTTCTGTAAACATTCAGAGTATCATTTAACGTTCCAAATACAATTTTCTGTAAACATTCAGAGTAACATTTAATGTTCCCACTACAAATCTTCTGTAAACATTTAGAGTAACATTTAATGTTCCCACTACAAATCCTCTGTAAACATTCAGAGTAACATTTAATGTTCCCACTACAAATCTTTTGTAAACATTCAGAGTAACATTTAACGTTCCCACTACAAATCTTCTGTAAACATTCAGAGTAACATTTAATGTTCCCACTACAAATCTTCTGTAAACATTTAGAGTAACATTAAATGTTCCCACTACAAATCTTCTGTAAACATTTAGAGTAACATTTAATGTTCCCACTACAAATCTTTTTTAAACATTCAGAGTAACATTTAACGTTCCCACTACAAATCTTCTGTAAACATTCAGAGTAACATTTAATGTTCCCACTACAAATCTTCTGTAAACATTTAGAGTAACATTAAATGTTCCCACTACAAATCTTCTGTGAACATTCAGAGTAACATTTAATGTTCCCACTACAAATCCTCTGTAAACATTCAGAGTAACATTTAATGTTCCCACTACAAATCTTCTGTAAACATTCAGAGTAACATTTAATGTTCCCACTACAAATCTTCTGTAAACATTTAGAGTAATATTTAATGTTCCCACTACAAATCCTCTGTAAACATTTAGAGTAACATTTAATGTTCCCACTACAAATCTTCTGTAAACATTTAGAGTAACATTTAATGTTCCCACTACAAATATTCTGTAAACATTCAGAGTAACATTTAATGTTCCCACTACAAATATTCTGTAAACATTTAGAGTAACATTTAACGTTCCCACTACAAATCTTCTGTAAACATTCAGAGTAACATTTAACGTTCCCACTACAAATCTTCTGTAAACATTTAGAGTAACATTTTAATGTTCCCACCACAAATCTTCTGTAAACATTCAGAGTAACATTTAATGTTCCCACTACAAATCTTCTGTAAACATTCAGAGTAACATTTAATGTTCCCACTACAAATCTTCTGTAAACATTCAGAGTAATATTTAATGTTTCCACCACAAATCTTCTGTAAACATTCAGAGTAACATTTAATGTTCCCACTACAAATCTTCTGTAAACATTTAGAGTAACATTTAATGTTCCCACTATAAATCTTCTGTGAACATTCAGAGTAACATTTAACGTTCCCACTACAAATCTTCTGTAAACATTTAGAGTAACATTTAATGTTCCCACTACAAATCTTCTGTAAACATTCAGAGTAACATTAAATGTTCCCACTACAAATCTTCTGTAAACATTCAGAGTAACATTTAATGTTCCCACTACAAATCTTCTGTAAACATTCAGAGTAACATTTAATGTTCCCACTACAAATCTTCTGTAAACATTTAGAGTAACATTTAACGTTCCCACTACAAATCTTCTATAAACATTTAGAGTAACATTTAATGTTCCCACTACAAATCTTCTGTAAACATTCAGAGTAACATTTAATGTTCCCACTACAAATCTTCTGTAAACATTCAGAGTAACATTTAATGTTCCCACTACAAATCTTCTGTAAACATTTTGAGTTATATTTAGTGGCCCCACTACACATGGTCTGCAATCATTCAGAGTAACATTTAGTGTTCACACTACAAATTGTGTATAATTATTCAGAGTAACATTTAGTGTTCACACTACAAATTGTGTATAATTATTAAGAGTATTATTTAGTGTTACCACTACAAATTGTGTGTAAACATTAAGAGTAACATTTATTGTTCTCACTAAAGATTTTGTGTAAACATTCAGAGCAGTATTTAGTGTTCCCACTACAAATTGTGTGTAAACATTCAGAGTAGCATTTTTAGTGTTCTCATTAGAAATTGTATATAAGTATTCAGAGTAACATTTACTGTTCAAACTACAAATTGTGTGTAAACATTCTGAGTAAAATAGATAGTCTGTCAATATTTTTGATAAATGTTAATGTTCCCATTACAGATAGCATGTCAACCTTTAGTAACATTTTATGTTAACATTACAGATAGTCTGTCAATCTTTATAGTAATAGTTAATGTTACCATTACAGATAGCATGTCCACCTTTATAGTTACAATTAATGTTTCCATAACAAATAGTCTGTCAATAGTTTTAATAACAGTTCATGTTCCCATTACAGATAGCATGTCAACCTTTATAGTAACATTTAATGTTAACATTACAGATAGTCTGTCAATATTTATATAATGTTTGAAGTATAGATTTTAACGTTAATAGATACGTATCACGACACCCTTACATCTCTTTAGACTTTCCTGCCTTCTAACATATCTTGATAAGACTAAAGTACCCCGTCGTCATAACATCCCTTTAAGCCTCATTACCTTTCATTTGTGTTAAACCCCAGTCGATGATGTACGTACCCCGTCGTCCGCTAAACAGCTGTCTGTTGACTCACTACATGAACAGGCATCACCAGTAAATCCGAGGTTACATCGACATGTTCCACATTCACACCAGCCTTTATCGGATCCTGTCAAAGACCAATCACAATATGTAAGTAAGACATCTCTATTGTCTGCTCAATGAAGAATGCCCGAACAAACGCAATGACAAACTACACATTTGTTAGGGTTATTATCACTCTTGTCATTTGATTAATTCTCACGATGATATTATATTCCGTGTCCTTAAATGAGTTAAATGAGCACCTAGCTTATGTGTTATTGACATTGTTGTGATTATAAGGATAGAGTAACCTCAGAGAGCAGTTGGCCCGGTTAGGGGTAGACATTAGTTTGAATAAGGCTGTATTTTAGTTCGGTAAGGATTACACTTTGGTTCGGAAGGGATGGGGTTTGGTTGGGTTAGGGGAAGACATTACCTTGGTTAAGGGTAGACATTGGCTGTGTTAGGTGTAGATTTCGATATACATTGGCTTGGTTAGGGGTAGACATTAGTTTGAATAAAGCTGTATTTTAGTTCGGTAAGGATTATACTTTGGTTCGGAAGGGATGGGGTTTGGTTGGGTTAGGGGAAGACATTACCTAGGTTAAGGGTAGACATTGGCTGTGTTAGGTGAAGATTTCGATAGACATTGGCTAGGTAAGGGGTAGACATTAGTTTGAATAAAGCTGTATTTTAGTTCAGTTTTGGAATACACATTTGATCGGGAAGGGGTACATTTTGGCTGGGCTAGGGGTAGACATTGGCTCGGTAAAGGGAAGACTTTGGCTTTAGGATTATACCCTTGCATTGCTAGTTTTAAATTTTGGTAAAATTAGAATCAGACTTGGACGGTTACGGATAGACATTTGATCGGTTAGAGCAACAGTTTTGGCGGATTATGGTAAGACTTGTATCGGTTATGGTCAGACAAGGCCTCGGTTATGGTTAGACTTTGGATTGGTTTGGGTAAATTTTTGGCTAGATTTGGACTGGACTTTATGATTAGATTTACAATTACTCAGGGTAAGACTGTGGCTCGGTAAGGGTAAGGGATTATGACATTTTTTCGGAATAATTTACATATTCTGCACTAGTAGGTCTATATTGATACTGGTGTATTATAATTCACTTATCTTTGATATATATGCTCTTTCAGCAATAGTATACACCACGAAAACAACACGTTCGAAGCTATTTTACCTATAAGCAGCATATATGTGAATTCTTGGTTTCAATATTTTACAACATGAGCAGGGCACTAAAGTCGACCTCAGAACCTATTTGCTCTATCTGGGGCGTTACATGTATGGAATTATGGCTGCACTATCATTGATGATCTATTTAAGGATTAAAATGTCTTTTTTTGGTGTGTATGGTCGATATAGATGCCAGAGCTTTGCAAACAAACGTCATATTGTACGCTAATGTGACACGTTTGCTTGCAAGCTCTGGCATCTATATCGACCATAGACACCAAAAAGGACAGTTTAATGCTTATATTTACATTCTCGACATATTTTTTTGTTATTTTTGATAATTGAAATTGAGTTAGCATAAAAAAAAAATGCCAATATTCAGCGACTTCGTCAATGGGGTGGTTCGACAAATGGAACAGCATATTTTTTTCAAAATTCATTTGTCACATGCAGATTGGCAAACAAAAGAGTGCATTTAAATAATACGAAAAAAAAACCACACAATCTGTTCAATTCTTTTTATTATTTGTGTAATAATATTGTTTATTATACCTTTACGTTTTTTTCTCTATGTAAAAGTAATGTGATAATTTGACTATCAGCCTCGAGAGGATTGCGCATGTGTTTCCAGGACTATCACAACGTATAACAGTTCGAAAAAAACTGTCACACGGCAAACTGTCACACCCCTGCTACAAGGTCGTCAGAACGTTTGAAAGACACACAGACATGCAAGTGCTTAATTGACACAGATTGTTTGTTGTTGCAGACGGTGGCCTATCATTTTGTTTTCTCTTACGATGCTGTAAATGATCTTCTGAGTAAAATAAATAAAGATTCCTATTATATAACAGAAAATAATCAAAACTCAAAGTCAGTGTTTCATAGCGAACCATGTTATGACTCAGGACCGACTCAACAAGGGGTTAACGTGTACAATTCAGTTGTTCATGTGCATTACTATCACAAATGAAATTATTTCAGAATCGACTGATCTTAAATTTGAGATATTGTTAGTTGAAACTTATTCTGTTGAGTTTAATAGAGTTTAAAAGCGAATAACTACTTTTATATAGAGAAAAAAACGGAAAGGTATACTAAAACAGTTATCAAATATAATGCCATACATACCTCCACAAACATCATCGTCAGAATAAGGACAGCTGTGGTCATCGCATTCACAGTACGTGCCAGAAAATCTATGTAAATCCTGAAAAAAAGAAACATAAAAGATACGAATGGTTATCTTAGTACGTTATATACGAACACACAATCATCGATTGGTCCAGTAGCTGGTAAATGTCATACACAGATACTTAATACTGCTTAAAATGTCATATCACAGACAATACATCAGGTTTAATGTTCATCACTTCTCGTCAACGAGTTCATTACAGTGAATTATGTGAAGACTGATGATATAAAACCCGCATTGAGACTCAGATGCTTACACTCGAAAGGTCACGTCAGCAATATTCCGTCATGAGAGTTGGGGTAAATTTAGAACATTGTTCTTACGCGAGCACTTCATAAACCACGTATCATACACTAGGGAATGTTATGTGTATAATAAAGTTAAACCTGGTCATGGCTCATATAACTGACAAAATCACGTGATCTTTTAACGGTTTGTTTATTTCAAATATATTAAAAGTGACAATATGTTTGATTGAATCTGACTTAAAATGTAGTTGTGATTCTTCAAACGTAGAATACAAGGAATGTCCAGTGACTGATATCACAACACGAGGCATGTCCAGTGATCGATATCAGAACACGAGGCATATCCAGTGACACATATCACATTATGGGGAATTGCCAATTACTGATATCACAACACAAGGAATGTCACGTGACTAATATCACAACACGAGGAATGTCCAGTGACTGATATCACATGTCCAGTGACTGATATGATATGTCCAGTGACTGATATCACATGCCCAGTGACTGATATCACATGTCCAGTGACTGATATCAGTTGTCCAGTGACCGATATCACATTCCAGTGACTGATGCCACATGTCTAATATCACATGTCCCGTGACTGATATGATATGTCCAGGTGACTGATATCAGATCTCAAATGGGAAGATATAGCTACACGTTACTTTTGACATCCTACAATTAACCGACTTTAAAACATCGGAACAATACATGATACCATATTTCAACCAAAGAAGGTCACGGTAGGTAGAATCGATGACCATCGTGTAATGTCGTTACTGTATCTGTTCTGAGAGACGGCGTTAAATATCCCGTATTCTGTTCCACGGAGAAGTGTACTGTCGTAGCTGTATCTGTCCTGACAGACGGCGGTAAGCATCTCGTTTTCTGTTCCACGGAGAAGTGTACTGTCGTTGCTGTATTTGTGCTGACAGACGGCGGTGAGCATCCCGTATTCTGTTCCATGGAGAAGTGTACTGTCGTAGCTGTATCTGTTCTGACAGACGGCGGTAAGCATCCCGTATTATGTTTCATGAAGTCGTCACTATCATGGACCGTCATGTAATGTCGTTTCTGTATCTGTCCTGACAGACGGCGGTAAGCATCTCGCATTATGTTCCACGGAGAAGTGTACTGTCGTTGCTGTATCTGTTCTGACAGACGGCGGTGAGCATCTCGTTTTCTGTTCCACGAAGAAGTGTACTGTCGTTGCTGTATCTGTTCTGACAGACGGCGTTAAACATCCCGTATTCTGTTCCATGGAGAAGTGTACTGTCGTTGCTGTATCTGTTCTGACAGACGGCGTTAAACATCTCGTATTATGTTCCACGGAGAAGTGTACTGTCGTTGCTGTATCTGTTCTGACAGACAGCGGTGAGCATCACGTATTGTGTCCCATGCAGTCGTCACTATCATAGACCGTCATGTAATATTGTTTCTGTATCTGTCCTGACAGAAGGCAGTAAGCAACCCGTATTGTTTCATGAAGTCGTTATTATCATTGACCGTCGTATCCTGTCGTTGCTGTATCTGTTCTGAAAGAAGGCGGTGAGCATCTTTCTTCCCTTCTTCAAATTCAAGGGATGATCTACCCAACAAAAGAAGCAACATTACCAAGTAATTGTAAAAAATTTACCTATTATAAGATTATAATTAAATCGCAGCTCACAACTTTTCTTTCAAGTGTTGTCGAGAGTTTTTTTAAGGCAATAATGCATCATGGTCATCGTAGTGGTTGGCGCTAGGTGATGTGGGGACGTCACTCGAAGGAAACACGATATTCATCGCAGGAGTCCACCGTAGATAGTTCGTAGACGCCATCTCTGTTGAGGTTTTGCCATATGTAAACTGCATCCAACCCTGTTGTCTATCTTAAATGGAGATCTCTGACCAGTCGATCGCATAACTAATTTCCAGGGCGTGCCTGGATAAAACTAAGGCGCTGGATGTTGAGAAAAACTGTTCTCGGTGTTCCTGAGGTGTACTTTGATCCTGGATTTCAACAATATCCTTGGATTCCTCGAACATATGTATATGGAACATTATATATCACCCCAGACTCTCTCGTATATTTTTCCTGGAATTAAAGCAAGATTTCCTGCAGCCTAATGCCATGTTTAGAATTAACACTAACACCTTTTCTAATCAGAACCCAACGGATGACGTTCAATGTAACCCTGATGTATTGAATGACAACACTAGACTGGCTCGTCGTTAACTGTCTTACCACTAAGGTATGAAATGTCTCATCTGTATTTGCCTGACCACTGATGACTACGCTCGCCCTGTTCTACGACTATTATATTGACCTTTTTTTACTGTAATCAACAGAGCTAATTCGACGTCCGTGTCAAATTCACGGGTCTACAGTATGTTATGTAGGGGTCTACAGTATGTTATGTAGGGGTCTACAGTATGTTATGTAGAGGTCTACAGTATGTTATGTAGGGGTCTACAGTATGTTATGTAGGGGTCTACAATATGTTATGTAGGGGTCTACAGTATGTTATGTAGGGGTCTACCGGTGATATATCCTCTGTAATGGCTCTGGATACGTTCTGGCATTATGAACTGAACAATTAAGAGGAAATATCTTCGAAATGGTAACAAACCTGACGGCATTTTCATGCAAGCGAGGTGCATCCATCTGGATGATTCTTATTAATTCTACACATTATTATTTCTTTTATTTATGAAAATATCAAATTATATATTCATTTTAACAAATTTTCTTGTTCGGACTAATAAGGCGAACTTGTATGTATTATTCCATTAACTTACTGTAATTACCCGCAGAACTGTACTTTCACCGCTTAACAGTTATATTTTAATCCTCTTTGAGAATATAGATTGCCTCTGAATGTCTTGTGCAGCAATATTCATTTAAAGACGGTTTCTTCTTGCATGTCAGGTGGTTATTTGTTGAATGTTTACTGCAATTACCTTCACGTGGGATGTTTGCTGTCGGTTTAGGCTTAACCTTGTCATCAAAAGCTTGGTCGCATACAAAATTTTATTTGCCTTTGTACTCGTCCTAGAGTGATTCACGCTAAAGATTTGTGTGACAATATGCAAGTGGTGAAACCTTGAAATAGTATTACATTACGAACATAAAAAAACGTTTAACAATGTTACGGTATACAATGACGAATAGACTATAAAGTAAAGCGTGTCTCTGGATATGTACAGACACATGCTGGACATTTTATTATTCCCTGTATACCAGACATAGTACAAGTGATAGAAAAAACTTCAACAATGGATAAGTTATGATCGTCACCGTGGTGTTTTAGGAAATATTAGCTTCCTTTTTGCGAGTTTGACGTGTTTGTCTGGTGGCTGTGTAACTATCCTATTTTTCATTATGTGGATATAACAAAGCATTGATTTGTAAAGCTGGTGACGTCGGTGTTGGAAGGCGTTTACCCTTTGGGAACGCCTGGTATTACCATGTCTATATTTTAAGGTCTACATGTCAAATTATGTTTTGTTAATAAGATTTGAGTTGAAATCACGATGTTTCGGTGTTGTTGTTTTTTTATTTCTTGTCTGTTTTAAAAACAATATTAGAGGATAACGGGTATACACTGAGCATAATAAATGGCATGGTAACATTTAACCTTGGCGATATCCATCAGGCATGTTAAACATACTGTGATGAGGCTCTCATTAGAGTCGTCCAGGGGATAATTGAGTTATACATTTTTCCATGATGGATTTAAAATATAGTAAAAATTACGTTAACATTTAATGCATCCACTTAAAGCGGTATAGGCTACCTTTTTGTGTTTTTTATTAGATTAAGATTGAGGTTCTTCGATAAGGGGGATGAAATCAGCTTCCTTAAAGTTTAAAGACTATGCTGAAATTAATTCTAGAAGTTCACACCTGCGTCAAACTTATTTAGTATGGATAAATTAGTATCTTGCAGTACATAATGGAAAGTGGCCGGTGCCGTTATTGTTTTTGGTGATCGTATTACTTAGCTGAAAGGCAATGTAATTAAAGATTACATCAATAACTTTTGAACGCAGCATAACTTATTCCTACCAATGACGTATGCCTGTGTTGATATAACATTTTTTAACGGTAAATGTATGGACGCAGGATAAAAGCCTTTTTATCCATATTTCACAATTACAGTGATAAACATTGTAAGTACACAGTATCATTGGCTTTAACATTTACAATTTGACAAATATCTTAATGATCATAGATAATGGCTTGAAAGTGTTCGTCCAACAGTTTTACGAAATGCCCGATTAAGCTTGCATTTTCAATTTGAACCGGAATATAATTTAAATAATATTCCAGTTTGAATGTAAAAGACTTTCGGCTTAGTTATGCGCTGCAGAGCTGACACTTCCGTCGATTTTGAAACAAAGCCTGAACTCATCCTGCCGTACTACAATGTAGGGAGTTACAGTTTCCTAGGCTCATCCTGCCGTACTACAATGTAGGGAGTTACAGTTTCCTAAGATCATCCTGCCGTACTACAATGTAGGGAGTTTCTGTTTCCTAAGATCATCCTGCCGTACTACAATGTAGGGAGTTACAGTTTCCTAGGCTCATCCTGCCGTACTTCAATATAGGGAGTTTCTGTTTCCTACGCTCATCCTGCCGTACTACAATGTAGGAAGTTACAGTTTCCTAGGATCATCCTGCCGTACTACAATGTAGGGAGTTTCTGTTTCCTACGCTCATCCTGCCGTACTACAATGTAGGGAGTTTCTGTTTCCTAGGCTCATCCTGCCGTACTACAATGTAGGGAGTTTCTGTTTCCTACGCTCATCCTGCCGTACTACAATGTAGGGAGTTTCTGTTTCCTAGGCTCATCCTGCCGTACTACAATGTAGGGAGTTTCTGTTTCCTAGGCTCATCCTGCCGTACTACAATGTAGGGAGTTTCTGTTTCCTAGACTCATCCTGCCGTACTACAATGTAGGGAGTTTCTGTTTCCTACGCTCATCCTGCCGTACTACAATGTAGGGAGTTTCTGTTTCCTACGCTCACCCTGCCGTACTACAATGTAGGTAGTTTCTGTTTCCTACGCTCATCCTGCCGTACTACAATGTAGGTAGTTTCTGTTTCCTAGGCTCATCCTGCCGTACTACAATGTAGGGAGTTTCTGTTTCCTAGACTTATCCTGCCGTACTACAATGTAGGGAGTTTCTGTTTCCTACGCTCATCCTGCCGTACTACAATGTAGGTAGTTTCTGTTTCCTAGGCTCATCCTGCCGTACTACAATGTAGGGAGTTTCTGTTTCCTAGGCTCATCCTGCCGTACTACAATGTAGGGAGTTTCTGTTTCCTAGACTCATCCTGCCGTACTACAATGTAGGGAGTTTCTGTTTCCTAGACTCATCCTGCCGTACTACAATGTAGGGAGTTTCTGTTTCCTAGGCTCATCCTGCCGTACTACAATGTAGGGAGTTTCTGTTTCCTAGGCTCATCCTGCCGTACTACAATGTAGGTAGTTTCTGTTTCCTACGCTCATCCTGCCGTACTACAATGTAGGGAGTTTCTGTTTCCTAGGCTCATCCTGCCGTACTACAATGTAGGGAGTTTCTGTTTCCTACGCTCATTCTGCCGTACTACAATGTAGGGAGTTTCTGTTTCCTACGCTCATCCTGCCGTACTACAATGTAGGGAGTTTCTGTTTCCTAGGCTCATCCTGCCGTACTACAATGTAGGGAGTTTCTGTTTCCTAGGCTCACCCTGCCGTACTACAATGTAGAGAGTTTCTGTTTCCTAGGCTCATCCTGCCGTACTACAATGTAGGGAGTTTCTGTTTCCTACGCTCATCCCTGCCGTACTACAATGTAGGGAGTTTCTGTTTCCTACGCTCATCCCTGCCGTACTACAATGTAGGGAGTTTCTGTTTCCTAGGCTCATTCTGCCGTACTACAATGTAGGTAGTTTCTGTTTCCTACGCTCATCCTGCCGTACTACAATGTAGGGAGTTTCTGTTTCCTACGCTCATCCTGCCGTACTACAATGTAGGGAGTTTCTGTTTCCTAGGCTCATTCTGCCGTACTACAATGTAGGGAGTTTCTGTTTCCTTTGCTCACCCTGCCGTACTACAATGTAGGGAGTTTATGTTTCCTAGACTCATCCTGCCGTACTACAATGTAGGGAGTTTCTGTTTCCTAGACTCATCCTGTCGTACTACAATGTAGGGAGTTTCTGTTTCCTACGCTCATCCTGCCGTACTACAATGTAGGGAGTTTCTGTTTCCTACGCTCATCCTGCCGTACTACAATGTAGGGAGTTTCTGTTTCCTAGGCTCATTCTGCCGTACTACAATGTAGGGAGTTTCTGTTTCCTTTGCTCACCCTGCCGTACTACAATGTAGGGAGTTTCTGTTTCCTAGGCTCACCCTGCCGTACTACAATGTAGGGAGTTTCTGTTTCCTAGACTCATCCTGTCGTACTACAATGTAGGGAGTTTCAGTTGCCTAAGCCTTCATTGCATGAAAGGTTCTTCATCCCTGGAAGGAGCTAAATAGCCATTCGTTGAACTTTTTCGATAATTGGATATCTTTCAATTTATAATGGTACCATGCACATGCTGCATTTTCCAAATGTGACCTGACTAAAGCTGGAAACAGTTGTTGGACTATAGACTCGTCCAAGCATATATAGGATCTTCTAATTATACCAAGAAGAAAGTTAGCTTTATAAATGTAATTCTGCATGGTGGATCGAAAAACCAATTAATCACCTACCGATCATCCCAGACACTTTTCAACAAGTGTATTTTAAAGAGTAATCGAATTATTGTTAGAAGCCTACGGGTGGTATTTTAACACGTGTATTTTAAAGGGTAATGGAATTATTGTTAGAAGCCAGCAGGTGGTATTTTAACACGTGTATTTTAAAGAGTAATCGAATTATTGTTATAAGCCTACGGGTGGTATTTTAACACGTGTATTTTAAAGAGTAATTGAATTATTGTTATAAGCCTACGGGTGGTATTTTAACACGTGTATTTTAAAGAGTAATCGAATTATTGTTAGAAGCCAGCAGGTGGTATTTTAACACGTGTATTTTAAAGAGTAATTGAATTATTGTTATAAGCCTACGGGTGGTATTTTAACACGTGTATTTTAAAGAGTAATCGAATTATTGTTAGAAGCCTACAGGTGGTATTTTAACACGTGTATTTTAAAGAGTAATCGAATTATTGTTAGAAGCCTACAGGTGGTATTTTAACACGTGTATTTTAAAGAGTAATTGAATTATTGTTAGAAGCCAGCAGGTGGTATTTTAACACGTGTATTTTAAAGAGTAATCGAATTATTGTTAGAAGCCAGCAGGTGGTATTTTAACACGTGTATTTTAAAGAGTAATTGAATTATTGTTAGAAGCCTACAGGTGGTATTTTAACACGTGTATTTTAAAGAGTAATCGAATTATTGTTAGAAGCCTACAGGTGGTATGTCCTTCTGTCCTGTTATATACAATGTCCTGCATTTGTTAGGATGGAATTATAACAACTCTTCTGACCATATTTGGAGGCTATCTTAATCTGATCTTCTTGACTTTTGATATATTGCGATATATTCTCCTGTCATCAGCAAACAGAGGACAGGGTGATATTGCGTTAGCAGTCATATCATTGATGTACATTGTCGCAATTTCTAATATGGCAGTTTTACTCAATATCAGTAACCATTGCCTCTTCATTAGTTAGCACCAGGTCAAGGATATTCGACTCCTTTCCTGTTCTCAAGCGTGTGCTTCTCATAACCTTTTGATAAAGGTGGTTATCTCTGAGAAGTTTAATGCAACAATCACATGTGATGTCGCCTCCAGATATACAAGTATACCATATTTTTATTTTTTATTTTTTTTTCGTAATTAAAGTCTCCGAATATAAGTGGAAGTGAATATTGTTTGTTTGACTTGATGAGCTTACACATTTCTTCGTTGTTCTCCTTTGGTCTTCTGTATACACACCCGGTCGACTGAATTGCGTGTTGCGCAGATACTTTCGATAAAGTTATGTATGTTTTATATTTACCTCAGCAGGACGGAGATCCTCCCGAATATATATACATTGTATACCTTCACAACGATGGCGATTTGAATAATTCTCGTTAACAAACAGATAATATCTCGGTGTTTGGAATCCAGCTTTTCTCAAAAATCTCGGAAATGTTAACGAAAGATTGCAGTGATTTCTCTTAGTTCAAATTTTTCTTTTACTTGCTTTCCACAGTTTTTATTTTGATTCTGACAACTTTCCTGTTCCGTGACCGGCCTTTTATTCAATGTACGAAACCTCCAGAGTTTTCATCATTTCGTCTCTCAGCTTCTTCTCGTAGACCGACTTCTTCTAGTCTTTCCATTTTGTGAGATTATCGTTAATCTTAACTCCCTCATATATTTTGTTGTTCTAAAGGAGTGAAATAATTTTGAATACAAGTCTCTTGTCTTCCAGACTTCAAAAGCAACATGTACTGGTCTGTTATTTTTTCATTCTGTGGATTTTAAAGTCTAAGAAATTAAGCTATGTTGGCTAGTTCTTCGTGATTTGCCCAGCATGTTTTTAGCATTTCAGTTACTATCTTTTGGTCCTTTTGATGTCTCTCCTCTGAACTTCACGATTTTTTCTATGCCAAAAACGATGATGTTGTTTTCTCTCCTCTTTTTGTCATTTATTTCTAATAATACAGCAGCTGTTGTTCCTTGGTTGCTTTTAACGGGAGTTTGAACGTCTGGAATAAAATTTGTTAATTTCTCTTGTTCGACATGCCTCACATTGCCCTTGCTATATAACGCTTAAAGTTTTCTTCTTAGCCTGCTCTGATCTCTGCGCATTTCTTTTCAACTAATTTTCTGTTTGGAAGTTTTTTGCCACCGAAAATTTCCATAGAGCGCAGAACCACATTAAGTCACATTGCTTAAGAAACTTAGTTGTTAATACTTAATAATCATGTGTTATTACTGAATACTTATGTGTTAATGCTTGTTTGTTATTATATATATTCCTTGTGTGTTAATTACAAGGTAGCCTCTATTCAGCACATTTAAGTTATAACCATTAATAATAAAGAAACAGGACAAACAAATAGGTAATAATAAATGAATGTTAACTGAAAATGTCCTTTCAGGGTTTCGGTAAGTAAGAGCAGAAAAGGTTGAAATCGTGTCGGAAGCCAACAAAATGGCGTTGTCATGTTATCAAGGGTAACGTCATAATTGATACGACGTCACAGATTATGCCACAGGTTATGTTAGTTTAAAACAAAACAACGCAATGATTTAATTAGGTATATGAAAACAACGTGATGATGTATGTGTGAATGAGGAAAAAACAACGTGATGATTCATGTATGTATAAAACAAAATCAACATCACGATACGTGTGTGTTTAAGACATGAACAACGACATGATTCATGTATGTATATAAAAAACAACGTCATGATTCATGTATGTCTAAAACATAAACACCGTTATAATTCATGTGTGTATTAATAAAAAAAACAACGTCATGAAACTTGTGTGTAGTAAACAAAAACAACGTCATGATTCATGTGTGCAGAAACAAAAACTACGTCATGATTCATGTATATATAACACATAAACAACGTTATAATTCATGTGTGTAGTAAACAAAAACTACGTCATGATTCATGTGTGTAGTAAACAAAAACTACGTCATGATTCATGTATATATAACACATAAACAACGTTATAATTCATGTGTGTAGTAAACAAAAACTACGTCATGATTCATGTATATATAACACATAAACAACGTTATAATTCATGTATGTAGTAAACAAAAACAACGTCATGATTCAGACATATATGAAACAACAAAACGTAATAATACATCGGTGTATATATAAACAAAATCCAAAACACTGTTTTATTGATGTTTCCAGTGTGCTTACAAGTAAATTATTGGGCCTTTAAATTTACATAATTATATTATGGTTGGGATTTTGAAGCGTTCGTCGGTTGAATGAGTGTATTGCGATCTTTGAAAAAGAATTGTACACTATCATATAATTGCAACTGCAAATAAACAGAAAAAAAACTCATGTGAACAATATCAGACCCTTATAATGTTGTAGTTAGCTCAACAGGAAGCCCTCTTTTTAAATAATTCATCAGTATGACATATTGCAACTGTACCAGGATTGGGAATTCCAATCCCAGAAAAGATCATATTCAAAACACTAAGTCAACACTGCAATATTGATAACAATACATTTGGAAGAATAAACTCACGATACATTGTTATGACAGAGAATGCACCCACATCATCTAATAAATCAATGTTATATTGTAAACTATATGGCAGGGGTACCATCATTTGTATTCGACCTTTTGTAATTAAGTACCCGGTGAACCGTAAGAGCACTCATTGCACATACAGTATGTACTGATGGAGTTTTGTCTGGAGACATTAGGCCTGAAAACGTTCACGAAACTACGATGGTTACGATGGCCGATATCAGTCGCCACGTTGCTCGTGTAACAGGAGAGGAGAAAATGTAGCGGCCAGACCGGGGTTCGAATCCGGGACCTCCGAACACTAGCCAGATGCTCTACCAATTGAGCTACCTGATCACCGATGATCGACCCAGTCCAGTCCCGCTACACTCGTATTTATGTGATGCGAGTAACCTGACATAGTAAAAATCACATGACGGGTTATTCTCATGTGGTGCGAGTAACCTGACATAGTAAAAATCACATGACGGGTTATTCTCATGTGATGCGAGTAACCCGACATAGTAAAAATCACATGACGGGTTACTCTCGTGTGATGCGAGTAACCTGACATAGTAAAAATCACTTGACAGGTTACTCTCATGTGATGTGAGTAACATGACAAAGTAAAAATCACTTGACAGGTTACTCTCATTCATGATTTGACCACAGAATAATTGCAACAGAATTTCATTTTGATTTTTCCTGTAGATTTGCATATTTATGTGGTAAAAAATTTCCCCGAAAATATAATTTTGGGGAAATGGTTTTATTCACTAAAAAGAATTGAGGAAATAAGAGAAATTGCTTAATTGACAAAATTTGAAGCCCAGTATAATACTCTTGAGTGACATTGAACAAGAGATTTTGTATGCAACACAAATAATCAAAGATAGGTTTTAATTTGCTATGTTGATGTGAAACACGTGTTAACCCTGGAATGTTTATGGGTTCTGCATATGTATTGTCACCTACTTCAATGGTGCGAACTCTTACCCGTATCACATGAGAGTAACCCGTCATGTGATTTTTACTATGTCAGGTTAATCACATGAGAGTAACAGTGATTTTAGCCTGTGTCAGGTTACTCGCATCACATAAATGCGAGTAACGTGACGGCTTATATCGGTCATCGTACGAAACACACCAGTCGTGTTGAATTTACATTTTTCAACTATATATACATATGTATGAAAAATAATAATAAAACAAAACAAAAAAAAACGACATGACGTTGCCGTTAGGCCTTTCTGCCCTGTCAGGCTTCTTCAGATATATAGATATATCATCAACGATGTAATCCCGAGAGAGGCTTCGTTTCTTTTTTCTATATATACAACATACGACACAACATATATCGGAGGAAAATAGCTGGATTATTTGAATTTTGCAAAACACTAGAATAAATACTTTTTTAATAAAAGCACAGAAATCACCAAAATTTTCCATTCAAAGATTTGACCTTTTTTGTTAGCACGACTATTTAAGTATTATGTGTCTCGGACAAATCTCCATTTAATTAAGCAATAAACTGCCTAGATGCGGCAGACCTACTGGTATAACTGCCACATGTGTCACAGACAAACTGAATGGTGCGCGCTAGCGCACCATGATTGTTTGTCTGTGACACATGTGGCAGTTATACCAGTAGGTCTGCCGCATCTAGGCAGTTTATCGCTTATATTTACGTTCTATTAATGAATCGTAAAAATAAAAAAATATGAAAAAAATCTTTGTTTACATTTTTTGCAAGTGAGATATTCATACGCCCTCAGGGCAACTTCAGTTATACTCTCATAGATGAAGCTGCTTTTGGTAGGGATTTACTAGTAATATATAAGGGCATTGCCACACCAAATGTAAATATTACGTATTAATACCACTTTTTATAACGGTCATTCTGTATGTACATCAGAGTATTATTTCGACAAACCTTGTTTCGTGTAACCAACTGGTGGTTTACAGCGGATCGTTTCGTTGCCACTAGTGCGATACTGGACAACGTTTCTTAGAAAACTCATCTGGGATCATAGAGCGATCACTAATGCGATACAGAACAGGGTTTCTAAGTGTACCCGATTGGGACCCGACAGCGGTACCTTACAGTCCAAGTATACCCATCTGGTACGTTACAGCGGATCAGTATTTCAAAAACGGAACAGGTCGAATATACCCATAGACAATACAGTTTACCTCACACTAACCCATAGACAATACAGTTTACATTACACTATCTAATAGACAATACAGTTTACCTCACACTATCTAATAGACAATACAGTTAACCTCACACTAACCAATAGACAATACAGTTAACCTCACACTAACCAATAGACAATACAGTTTACCTCACACTATCCAATAGACAATACAGTTTACCTCACACTATCCAATAGACAATACAGTTTACCTCACACTATCCAATAGACAATACAGTTTACCTCACACTATATAATAGACAATACAGTTTACCTCACACTATCCAATAGACAATACAGTTTACCTCATACTATCTAATAGACAATACAGTTTACGTCACACTATCTAATAGACAATACAGTTTACCTCATACTATACAAAAGACAATACAGTTTACCTCACACTATACAATAGACAATACAGTTTACCTCACACTATCCAATAGACAATACAGTTTACCTCACACTATCTAATAGACAATACAGTTTATCTCACACTATCCAATAGACAATACAGTTTACCTCACACTATCCAATAGACAATACAGTTTATCTCACAATATCTAATAGACAATACAGTTTACCTCACACTATATAATAGACAATACAGTTTACGTCACACTATCTAATAGACAATACAGTTTACCTCACACTATATAATAGACAATACAGTTTACGTCATACTATACAATAGACAATACAGTTTACCTCACACTATCCAATAGACAATACAGTTTACCTCACACTATACAATAGACAATACAGTTTACCTCATACTATCCAATAGACAATACAGTTTACCTCACACTATCTAATAGACAATACAGTTTACCTCACACTATCCAATAGACAATACAGTTTACCTCACACTATCCAATAGACAATACAGTTTACCTCACACTATACAATAGACAATACAGTTTACCTCACACTATCTAATAGACAATACAGTTTACCTCACACTATCCAATAGACAATACAGTTTACCTCATACTATCCAATAGACAATACAGTTTACCTCATACTATACAATAGACAATACAGTTTACCTCACACTATACAATAGACAATACAGTTTACCTCATACTATACAATAGACAATACAGTTTACCTCACACTATCCATTAGACAATACAGTTTACCTCACACTATCCAATAGACAATACAGTTTACCTCACACTATACAATAGACAATACAGTTTACCTCACACTATACAATAGACAATACAGTTTACCTCACACTATACAATAGACAATACAGTTTACCTCACACTATCTAATAGACAATACAGTTTACCTCACACTATACAATAGACAATACAGTTTACCTCACACTATCCATTAGACAATACAGTTTACCTCACACTATCCAATAGACAATACAGTTTACCTCACACTATCCAATAGACAATACAGTTAACCTCACACTATCCAATAGACAATACAGTTTACCTCACACTATCCATTAGACAATACAGTTTACCTCACACTATCCAATAGACAATACAGTTTACGTCACACTATCCAATAGACAATACAGTTAACATCACACTATCCATTAGACAATACAGTTTACCTCACACTATACAATAGACAATACAGTTTCCCTCACACTATCTAATAGACAATACAGTTTACCTCACACTATCTAATAGACAATACAGTTTACCTCACACTATCTAATAGACAATACAGTTTACCTCACACTATCCAATAGACAATACAGTTTACCTCACACTATCCAATAGACAATACAGTTTACCTTACACTATACAATAGACAATACAGTTTACCTCACACTATCCAATAGACAATACAGTTTACGTCACACTATCTAATAGACAATACAGTTTACCTCACACTATCCAATAGACAATACAGTTTACCTCACACTATACAATATACAATACAGTTTACCTCACACTATACAATAGACAATACAGTTTACCTCACACTATACAATAGATATCACAGTTTACCTCACACTATCTAATAGACAATACAGTTTACCTCACACTATCTAATAGACAATACAGTTTACCTCACACTATCCAATAGACAATACAGTTACCTCACAGTATCCAATAGACAATACAGTTTACCTCACACTATCCAATAGACAATACAGTTTACCTCACACTATACAATAGACAATACAGTTTACCTCACACTATCTAATAGACAATACAGTTTACCTCACACTATCCAATAGACAATACAGTTTACCTCACACTATACAATAGACAATACAGTTTACCTCACACTATACAATAGACAATACAGTTTACCTCACACTATCCAATAGACAATACAGTTTACCTCACACTATCTAATAGACAATACAGTTTACCTCACACTATACAATAGACAATACAGTTTACCTCACACTATCTAATACACAATACAGTTTACCTCACACTATCCAATAGACAATACAGTTTACCTCACACTATCCAATAGACAATACAGTTTACCTCACACTATCTAATAGACAATACAGTTTACCTCACACTATCCAATAGACAATACAGTTTACCTCACACTATACAATAGACAATACAGTTTACCTCACACTATCCAAGAGACAATACAGTTTACCTCACACTATCCAATAGACAATACAGTTAACCTCACACTATGTAATAGACAATACAGTTTACCTCACACTATCTAATAGACAATACAGTTTACCTCACACTATCCAATAGACAATACAGTTTACCTCACACTATACAATATACAATACAGTTTACCTCACACTATCCAATAGACAATATAGTTTACCTCACACTATACAATAGACAATACAGTTTACCTCACACTATCTATTAGACAATAGAGTTTACCTCACACTATCCAATAGACAATAGAGTTTACCTCACACTATCCAATAGACAATACAGTTTACCTCACACTATCCAATAGACAATACAGTTTACCTCATACTATACAATAGACAATACAGTTTACCTCACACTATACAATAGACAATACAGTTTACCTCACACTATCTAATAGACAATACAGTTTACCTCACACTATACAATAGACAATACAGTTTACCTCACACTATCCAATAGACAATACAGTTTACCTCACACTATCCAATAGACAATACAGTTTACCTCACACTATACAATAGACAATACAGTTTACCTCACACTATACAATAGACAATACAGTTTACCTCACACTATACAATAGACAATACAGTTTACCTCACACTATCTAATAGACAATACAGTTTACCTCACACTATACAATAGACAATACAGTTTACCTCACACTATCCATTAGACAATACAGTTTACCTCACACTATCCAATAGACAATACAGTTTACCTCACACTATCCAATAGACAATACAGTTTACCTCACACTATACAATATACATGACAGTTTACCTCACACTATCTAATAGACAATACAGTTTAACTCACACTATACAATAGACAATACAGTTTACCTCACACTATACAATAGACAATACAGTTTAACTCACACTATACAATAGACAATACAGTTTAACTCACACTATCCAATAGACAATACAGTTTACCTCACACTATCCAACAGACAATACAGTTTACCTCACACTATCTAATAGACAATACAGTTTACCTCACACTATCTAATAGACAATACAGTTTACCTCACACTATCTAATAGACAATACAGTTTACCTCACACTATACAATAGACAAGACAGTTAACCTCACACTATACAATACAGTTTACCTCACACTATCTAATAGACAATTACAGTTTACCTCACACTATACAATACAGTTTACCTCACACTATACAATACAGTTTACCTCGTACTATCTAATAGACAATACAGTTTACCTCACACTATCTAATAGACAATACAGTTTACCTCACACTATCTAATAGACAATACAGTTTACCTCACACTATACAATAGACATGACAGTTTACCTCACACTATACAATAGACAATACAGTTTACCTCACACTATCCAATAGACAATACAGTTTACCTCACACTATCTCATACACAATACAGTTTACCTCACACTATACAATAGACAATACAGTTTACCTCACACTATCCAATAGACAATACAGTTTACCTCACACTATCCAATAGACAATACAGTTTACCTCTCACTATATAATAGACAATACAGTTTACCTCACACTATCATATAGATAATACAGTTTACCTCTCACTATACAATAGACAATACAGTTTACCTCACACTATCATATAGATAATACAGTTTACCTCTCACTATATAATAGACAATACAGTTTACCTCACACTATCCGATAGACAATACAGTTTACCTCACACTATACAATAGACAATACAGTTTACGTCACACTATCCAATAGACAATACAGTTTACCTCACACTATACAATAGACAATACAGTTTACCTCACACTATCCAATAGACAATACAGTTTACCTCACACTATCCAATAGACAATACAGTTTACCTCACACTATCCAATAGACAATACAGTTAACCTCACACTATACAATAGACAATACAGTTTACCTCACACTATACAATAGACAATACAGTTTACCTCACACTATCCAATAGACAATACAGTTTACCTCACACTATCCAATAGACAATACAGTTTACCTCACACTATCCAACAGACAATACAGTTTACCTCACACTATACAATAGACAATACAGTTTACCTCACACTATCCAATAGACAATACAGTTTACCTCACACTATCCAATAGACAATACAGTTTACCTCACACTATCTAATAGACAATACAGTTTACCTCACACTGTACAATAGACAATACAGTTTACCTCACACTATACAATAGACACTACAGTTTACCTCACACTATCCAATAGACAATACAGTTAACCTCACACTATCCAATAGACAATACAGTTAACCTCACACTATCCAACAGACAATACAGTTTACCTCACACTATACAATAGACAATACAGTTTAACTCACACTATCCAATAGACAATACACTTTACCTCACACTATCCAATAGACAATACAGTTTACCTCACACTATCCAATAGACAATACATTTTACCTCACACTATACAATAGACAATACAGTTTACCTCACACTATACAATAGACAATACAGTTTACCTCACACTATACAATAGACAATACAGTTTACCTCACAATATCCAATAGACAATACAGTTTACGTCACACTATCCAATAGACAATACAGTTTACCTCACACTATACAATAGACAATACAGTTTACCTCACACTATCCAATAGACAATACAGTTTACCTCACACTATCCAATAGACAATACAGTTTACCTCACACTATACAATAGACAATACAGTTTACCTCGCACTATCCAATAGACAATACAGTTTACCTCACACTATCTAATAGACAATACAGTTTACCTCACACTATACAATAGACAATACAGTTTACCTCACACTATCTAATACACAATACAGTTTACCTCACACTATCCAATAGACAATACAGTTTACCTCACACTATCCAATAGACAATACAGTTTACCTCACACTATCTAATAGACAATACAGTTTACCTCACACTATCCAATAGACAATACAGTTTACCTCACACTATACAATAGACAATACAGTTTACCTCACACTATCCAATAGACAATACAGTTTACCTCACACTATCCAATAGACAATACAGTTACCTCACACTATGTAATAGACAATACAGTTTACCTCACACTATCTAATAGACAATACAGTTTACCTCACACTATCCAATAGACAATACAGTTTACCTCACACTATACAATAGACAATACAGTTTACCTCACACTATCCAATAGACAATACAGTTTACCTCACACTATACAATAGACAATACAGTTTACCTCACACTATCTATAGACAATACAGTTTACCTCACACTATCTAATAGACAATACAGTTTACCTCACACTATCCAATAGACAATACAGTTTACCTCACACTATCCAATAGACAATACAGTTTACCTCATACTATACAATAGACAATACAGTTTACCTCACACTATACAATAGACAATACAGTTTACCTCACACTATCTAATAGACAATACAGTTTACCTCACACTATACAATAGACAATACAGTTTACCTCACACTATCCATTAGACAATACAGTTTACCTCACACTATCCAATAGACAATACAGTTTACCTCACACTATACAATAGACAATACAGTTTACCTCACACTATACAATAGACAATACAGTTTACCTCACACTATACAATAGACAATACAGTTTACCTCACACTATCTAATAGACAATACAGTTTACCTCACACTATACAATAGACAATACAGTTTACCTCACACTATCCATTAGACAATACAGTTTACCTCACACTATCCAATAGACAATACAGTTTACCTCACACTATACAATACAGTTTACCTCACACTATACAATACAGTTTACCTCGTACTATCTAATAGACAATACAGTTTACCTCACACTATCTAATAGACAATACAGTTTACCTCACACTATCTAATAGACAATACAGTTTACCTCACACTATACAATAGACAATGACAGTTTACCTCACACTATACAATAGACAATACAGTTTACCTCACACTATCCAATAGACAATACAGTTTACCTCACACTATCTCATAGACAATACAGTTTACCTCACACTATACAATAGACAATACAGTTTACCTCACACTATCCAATAGACAATACAGTTTACCTCACACTATCCAATAGACAATACAGTTTACCTCTCACTATATAATAGACAATACAGTTTACCTCACACTATCATATAGATAATACAGTTTACCTCACACTATACAATAGACAATACAGTTTACCTCACACTATCATATAGACAATACAGTTTACCTCACACTATACAATAGACAATACAGTTTACCTCACACTATACAATAGACAATACAGTTTACCTCACACTATCCAAGAGACAATACAGTTTACCTCACACTATCCAATAGACAATACAGTTAACCTCACACTATGTAATAGACAATACAGTTTACCTCACACTATCTAATAGACAATACAGTTTACCTCACACTATCCAATAGACAATACAGTTTACCTCACACTATACAATATACAATACAGTTTACCTCACACTATCCAATAGACAATATAGTTTACCTCACACTATACAATAGACAATACAGTTTACCTCACACTATCTATTAGACAATAGAGTTTACCTCACACTATCTAATAGACAATAGAGTTTACCTCACACTATCCAATAGACAATACAGTTTACCTCACACTATCCAATAGACAATACAGTTTACCTCATACTATACAATAGACAATACAGTTTACCTCACACTATACAATAGACAATACAGTTTACCTCACACTATCTAATAGACAATACAGTTTACCTCACACTATACAATAGACAATACAGTTTACCTCACACTATCCAATAGACAATACAGTTTACCTCACACTATCCAATAGACAATACAGTTTACCTCACACTATACAATAGACAATACAGTTTACCTCACACTATACAATAGACAATACAGTTTACCTCACACTATACAATAGACAATACAGTTTACCTCACACTATCTAATAGACAATACAGTTTACCTCACACTATACAATAGACAATACAGTTTACCTCACACTATCCATTAGACAATACAGTTTACCTCACACTATCCAATAGACAATACAGTTTACCTCACACTATAATAGACAATACAGTTTACCTCACACTATACAATACAGTTTACCTCGTACTATATAATAGACAATACAGTTTACCTCACACTATCTAATAGACAATACAGTTTACCTCACACTATCTAATAGACAATACAGTTTACCTCACACTATACAATAGACAATACAGTTTACCTCACACTATACAATAGACAATACAGTTTACCTCACACTATCCAATAGACAATACAGTTTACCTCACACTATCTCATACACAATACAGTTTACCTCACACTATACAATAGACAATACAGTTTACCTCACACTATCCAATAGACAATACAGTTTACCTCACACTATCCAATAGACAATACAGTTTACCTCACACTATATAATAGACAATACAGTTTACCTCACACTATCATATAGACTAATACAGTTTACCTCTACACTATACAATAGACAATACAGTTTACCTCACACTATCATATAGATAATACAGTTTACCTCTCACTATATAATAGACAATACAGTTTACCTCACACTATCCGATAGACAATACAGTTTACCTCACACTATACAATAGACAATACAGTTTACGTCACACTATCCAATAGACAATACAGTTTACCTCACACTATACAATAGACAATACAGTTAACCTCACACTATCCAATAGACAATACAGTTTACCTCATACTATCCAATAGACAATACAGTTTACCTCACACTATCCAATAGACAATACAGTTTACCTCACACTATACAATAGACAATACAGTTTACCTCACACTATACAATAGACAATACAGTTTACCTCACACTATCCAATAGACAATACAGTTTACCTCACACTATCCAATAGACAATACAGTTTACCTCACACTATCCAATAGACAATACAGTTTACCTCACACTATACAATAGACAATACAGTTTACCTCACACTATCCAATAGACAATACAGTTTACCTCACACTATCCAATAGACAATACAGTTTACCTCACACTATACAATAGACAATACAGTTTACCTCACACTATACAATAGACAATACAGTTTACCTCACACTATACAATAGACAATACAGTTTACCTCACAATATCCAATAGACAATACAGTTTACGTCACACTATCCAATAGACAATACAGTTTACCTCACACTATACAATAGACAATACAGTTTACCTCACACTATCCAATAGACAATACAGTTTACCTCACACTATCCAATAGACAATACAGTTTACCTCACACTATACAATAGACAATACAGTTTACCTCACACTATCCAATAGACAATACAGTTTACCTCACACTATCTAATAGACAATACAGTTTACCTCACACTATACAATAGACAATACAGTTTACCTCACACTATCTAATACACAATACAGTTTACCTCACACTATCCAATAGACAATACAGTTTACCTCACACTATCCAATAGACAATACAGTTTACCTCACACTATCTAATAGACAATACAGTTTACCTCACACTATCCAATAGACAATACAGTTTACCTCACACTATACAATAGACAATACAGTTTACCTCACACTATCCAAGAGACAATACAGTTTACCTCACACTATCCAATAGACAATACAGTTAACCTCACACTATGTAATAGACAATACAGTTTACCTCACACTATCTAATAGACAATACAGTTTACCTCACACTATCCAATAGACAATACAGTTTACCTCACACTATACAATATACAATACAGTTTACCTCACACTATCCAATAGACAATATAGTTTACCTCACACTATACAATAGACAATACAGTTTACCTCACACTATCTATTAGACAATAGAGTTTACCTCACACTATCTAATAGACAATAGAGTTTACCTCACACTATCCAATAGACAATACAGTTTACCTCACACTATCCAATAGACAATACAGTTTACCTCATACTATACAATAGACAATACAGTTTACCTCACACTATACAATAGACAATACAGTTTACCTCACACTATCTAATAGACAATACAGTTTACCTCACACTATACAATAGACAATACAGTTTACCTCACACTATCCAATAGACAATACAGTTTACCTCACACTATCCAATAGACAATACAGTTTACCTCACACTATACAATAGACAATACAGTTTACCTCACACTATACAATAGACAATACAGTTTACCTCACACTATACAATAGACAATACAGTTTACCTCACACTATCTAATAGACAATACAGTTTACCTCACACTATACAATAGACAATACAGTTTACCTCACACTATCCATTAGACAATACAGTTTACCTCACACTATCCAATAGACAATACAGTTTACCTCACACTATCCAATAGACAATACAGTTTACCTCACACTATACAATATACATGACAGTTTACCTCACACTATCTAATAGACAATACAGTTTAACTCACACTATACAATAGACAATACAGTTTACCTCACACTATACAATAGACAATACAGTTTAACTCACACTATACAATAGACAATACAGTTTAACTCACACTATCCAATAGACAATACAGTTTACCTCACACTATCCAACAGACAATACAGTTTACCTCACACTATCTAATAGACAATACAGTTTACCTCACACTATCTAATAGACAATACAGTTTACCTCACACTATACAATAGACAATACAGTTAACCTCACACTATACAATAGACAAGACAGTTAACCTCACACTATCTAATAGACAATACAGTTTACCTCACACTATCTAATAGACAATACAGTTTACCTCACACTATACAATACAGTTTACCTCACACTATACAATACAGTTTACCTCGTACTATCTAATAGACAATACAGTTTACCTCACACTATCTAATAGACAATACAGTTTACCTCACACTATCTAATAGACAATACAGTTTACCTCACACTATACAATAGACATGACAGTTTACCTCACACTATACAATAGACAATACAGTTTACCTCACACTATCCAATAGACAATACAGTTTACCTCACACTATCTAATACACAATACAGTTTACCTCACACTATACAATAGACAATACAGTTTACCTCACACTATCCAATAGACAATACAGTTTACCTCACACTATCCAATAGACAATACAGTTTACCTCTCACTATATAATAGACAATACAGTTTACCTCACACTATCATATAGATAATACAGTTTACCTCTCACTATACAATAGACAATACAGTTTACCTCACACTATCATATAGATAATACAGTTTACCTCTCACTATATAATAGACAATACAGTTTACCTCACACTATCCGATAGACAATACAGTTTACCTCACACTATACAATAGACAATACAGTTTACGTCACACTATCCAATAGACAATACAGTTTACCTCACACTATACAATAGACAATACAATTAACCTCACACTATCCAATAGACAATACAGTTTACCTCATACTATCCAATAGACAATACAGTTTAACTCACACTATCCAATAGACAATACAGTTAACCTCACACTATACAATAGACAATACAGTTTACCTCACACTATACAATAGACAATACAGTTTACCTCACACTATCCAATAGACAATACAGTTTACATCACACTATCCAATAGACAATACAGTTTACCTCACACTATCCAACAGACAATACAGTTTACCTCACACTATACAATAGACAATACAGTTTACCTCACACTATCCAATAGACAATACAGTTTACCTCACACTATCCAATAGACAATACAGTTTACCTCACACTATCTAATAGACAATACAGTTTACCTCACACTGTACAATAGACAATACAGTTTACCTCACACTATACAATAGACAATACAGTTTACCTCACACTATCCAATAGACAATACAGTTAACCTCACACTATCCAATAGACAATACAGTTAACCTCACACTATCCAACAGACAATACAGTTTACCTCACACTATACAATAGACAATACAGTTTAACTCACACTATCCAATAGACAATACACTTTACCTCACACTATCCAATAGACAATACAGTTTACCTCACACTATCCAATAGACAATACATTTTACCTCACACTATACAATAGACAATACAGTTTACCTCACACTATACAATAGACAATACAGTTTACCTCACACTATCCAATAGACAACACAGTTTACCTCACACTATCTAATAGACAATACAGTTTACCTCACACTATCCAATAGACAATACAGTTTACCTCACACTATACAATAGACAATACAGTTTACCTCACACTATACAATAGACAATACAGTTTAACTCACACTATCCAATAGACAATACACTTTACCTCACACTATCCAATAGACAATACAGTTTAACTCACACTATCCAATAGACAATACAGTTTACCTCACACTATACAATAGACAATACAGTTTACCTCACACTATACAATAGACAATACAGTTTACCTCACACTATACAATAGACAATACAGTTTACCTCACACTATCTAATAGACAATACAGTTTACCTCACACTATCCGATATACAATACAGTTTACCTCACACTATACAATAGACAAGACAGTTTACCTCACACTATACAATAGACAATACAGTTTACCTCACACTATACAATAGACAAGACAGTTTACCTCACACTATACAATGGCCATGGCAGTTCACTTTCCCTATCATATAGAACATACAGATTAACCTTACACTTTGCAATGTATAATTCAAAAATAAAGTAATAAAAACCTGTCATAGCTCTTTTTTCTTTTACATTTGTACTTTGCTTAAATGTATGATTTATATGAAAATATTAGTTAAGCCATTACAATTTTATGACAGTATAATATTTCATTATAGATACTTTCTTTGATTAATTCAAATTAAAATCGATTTCAAACGGGGAGGAATCACATTTGAATTTTGACTAAATTTAATCCACCAAAAGACGAGTGGCAATTATTGAATTATCCTCAAGACAATTTACGACAAAATAATTAGGTGATATTTTAAATTAAACGAAATAAATTATTACCTCAAGACTTTAATTGAATCTACGAAAGGAGTCATTCGTTCGAATTATTACTAGAAAGGTTACAATAGTGCATGTGTATATAATCGACAGATCAAAACGTAATTGAGGGAAATACTAAACCATGCTGTAGGAGACATGTCGTGAATTTACACCAAATATCCTGTGGACATGTGTTCCCTATACTAGTGAGAAAAATGATCAATTAATACACAAAACAATCGATTGTTTTATTAGTTTGATTAAAAACGAACAGAAGCTACGTCTGAAATTAAAGACAACGAAGAAACTAGGACACTATTTTCAAGCACAATCGAACCAAGAACCAAATATGAGCATTCGTACAGAGTGTAAGGCACCAAAAATGACAACCATGAATTGTACAGCTGTGAAGAACGTAATGTTTGACAAAACACAACCCTGAAATGTACGATTATACAGTGTGTCAGACAGGACACACCACAACCCTGTAATGTACGATTGTACAGTGTGTCAGACACGACAAACCACAACCCTGTAATGTACGATTGTACAGTGTATCAGACAGGACTCACCACAACCCTGTAATGTACGATTGTACAGTGTGTCAGACACGACACACCACAACCCTGTAATGTACGATTATATAGTGTGTCAGACACGACACACCACAACCCTGAAAAGTACGATTGTACAGTGTGTGAGACACGACACGCCACAACCCTGAAATGTACGATTGTACAGTGTGTCAGACACGACACACCACAACCCTGAAATGTACGATTATATAGTGTGTCAGACAGGACTCACCACAACCCTGTAATGTACGATTGTACAGTGTGTCAGACACGACACACCACAACCCTGTAATGTACGATTGTACAGTGTGTCAGACACGACACACCACAACCCTGAAATGTACGATTATATAGTGTGTCAGACAGGACTCACCACAACCCTGAAATGTATGATTGTACAGCTTTACAAACACGACAAACCACAACCCTGAAATATATGATTGTATCGCGTTGTAATATGTAACTCTGTTTCCAGATTGGACTTTTCCCGGATTTGACGTATTTTCGTATGACGTATGTCGTCGATAAAGGAGAAGACACTACACGGATTCATCTTGTTTCCCCGTACTAAACGCTAATCCGTACAAGACGCTACACGGATTCATCTTGTTTCCCTGTACAAGTGGCTACACCGATTCATCTTGTTTCACGTACTAAACGCTAAACTGATTCATCTTGTTTCTCCGTACTAAACGCTACACCGATTCATATTGTTTCCCCGTACAAGACGCTACCCCGATTCATCTTGTTTCCCCGTGCTAAACGCTAAACTGATTCATCTTGTTTCCCCGTACAAGAAACTACACCGATGCATCTTGTTTCCCCGTACGAGAAACTACACCGATTCATCTTGTTTCCCCGTACAAGACGCTAAACTGATTCATCTTGTTTCCCTGTACAAGACGCTGCACCGATTCATCTTGTTACCCCGCACAAGACGCTACACCGATTAATCTCTTTTTCCCCGTACAAGACGCTACACCGATTCATCTTGTTTCCCGTACCAGACGCTACACCAATTCATCTTATTTTCCCGTACTAAACGCTAAACTGATTCATCTTGTTTCCCCGTACAAGAAACTACACCGATTCATCTTGTTTCCCAGTACAAGACGCTACACCGATTCATATTGTTTCCCCGTACAAGACGCTACACTGATTCATCTTGTTTCCTCGTACTAAACGCTACACCGATTCATCTTGTTTCCCCGTACAAGAAACTACACCGATGCATCTTGTTTCCCCGTACGAGAAACTACATCGATTCATCTTGTTTCCCCGTACAAGACGCTAAACTGATTCATCTTGTTTCCCTGTACAAGACACTACACGTACTAAACGCTAAACTGATTCATCTTGTTTCCCCGTACAAGACGCTACACCGATTCATCTTGTTTCCCCGTACTAAACGCTAAACTGATTCATCTTGTTTCCCCGTACAAGACGCTACACTGATTCATCTTGTTCCCTCGTACTAAACGCTCAACTGATTCATCTTGTTTCCCCGTACAAGACGCTACACCGATTCATCTTGTTCCCTCTTACAAGACGCTACACCGATTCATCTTGTTTCCCCGTACAAGACACTACACCGATTCATATTGTTTTCCCCGTACTAAACGCTACACTGATTCATCTTGTTCCCCCGTACAAGACGCCACACCGATTCATCTTTTTTCCCGTACTAAACGCTACACCGATTCATCTTGTTCCCCCGTACAAGACGCTACACCGATTCATCTTGTTTCCCCGTACAAGACGCTACACCGATTCATCTTGTTTTCCCGTACAAGACGCTACACCGATTCATCTTGTTTCCCCGTACAAGACGCTACACCGATTCATCTTGTTTCCCTATACAATACGCTAAACTGATTCATCGTGTTTCCCTGTGCTAAACGCTAAACTGATTCATCTTGTTTTTCCGTACAAGACGCTACACGGATTCATCTTGTTTCCCCGTACAAGAAACTACACGGATTCATCTTGTTTCCCAGTACAAGACGCTACACGGATTCATCTTGTTTCCCCGTACAAGAAACTACACTGATTCATCTTGTTTCCCCGTACAAGAAACTACACCGATTCATCTTGTTTCCCCGTACAAGACGCTACACGGATTCATCTTGTTTCCTCGTACAAGAAACTACACTGATTCATCTTGTTTCCCCGTACAAGACGCTACACGGATTCATCTTGTTTCCTCGTACAAGAAACTACACTGATTCATCTTGTTTCCCCATACAAGACGCTACACGGATTCATCTTGTTTCCCCGTACAAGACACTACACTGATTCACCTTGTTTCCCCGAGCAAGACGCTAAACTGATTCGTCTTGTTTCCCGTACTAAACGCTAAAGTGATTCATCTTGTTTCCCCGTACAAGACGCTACACCGATTCATCTTGTTTCCCCGTACAAGACACTACACCGATTCATATTGTTTTCCCCGTACTAAACGCTACACTGATTCATCTTGTTCCCCCGTACAAGACGCCACACCGATTCATCTTGTTTCCCCGTACAAGACGCTACACCGATTCATCTTGTTCCCCCGTACAAAACGCTACACCGATTCATCTTGTTTCCCCGTACATGACACTACACCGATTCATCTTGTTTCCCCGTACAAGACGCTACACTGATTCATCTTGTTCCCCCGTATAAGACGCTACCGATTCATCTTGCTTTCCCGTACAAGACGCTACACCGATTCATATTGTTTTCCCATTTGAGACGCTACACTGATTCCCGGTACTCTTTTCGGGAGTCTCAATGCAGATATCCTTTTGTTCTGCCCTCTAGTAATCGAGTTATGGTTACTGTGTCGGCATGTTTTGGTATATTGTGTTGATGAGTCATTTGAATGGTTGTTTTATTCAATTCATAGTATGGTATAAATTATTGTGGTAAGTACAGCGACATCAGCTGTTCGGCTATTATATCACTATCAGATCTAATTATGAACCTTAAAAATAACAGTCAGTGTGGCCATGCTAGTTTTCCTGCAGTGGTGACGTTAACACATTACTGTAAATGTTGGCGCTGTGCCAACCATCACCACTAGGATTTCGGAATTTTATTTCAAATACCTTTAGACAAAAGTTCATGAACTTTTAGCTTGTTGTTCATGACAGCGAATGAACAGATGTTTACTCGGTGTTTGACAATATTTTCCACTCGCTTGACTTAGAGAGATTGATGTATTTGATAATGTTTCAACTTCTAATGCCTCAGACTTTATATTGAATCTTGGTCAAAAATCACGTGTAGCTGGATTTTTCCATTCATGTCAAAACATGTCACATCCCTGGTTCCCCTACCTATGGTGTTTACATGTCGCATCCCTTAACGTACACATATTGTAAATATACACCTAGACGTACACATATTGTAAATACACACCTAGACGTACACGTATTGTAAATACACACCTAGACGTACACGTGTTGTAAATATATACCTAAACATACACGTATTGTAAACATACACCTAGACGTACACGTATTGTAAACTTACACCGAGATATACACGTATTGTAAATATACACCTAGACGTACACGTATTGTAAATATACACCTAAACATACACGTATTGTAAATATACACCTAGACGTACACGTATTGTAAATATACACCTAGACGTACACGTATTGTAAATATATACCTAAACATACACGTATTGTAAATATACACCTAAACATACACGTATTGTAAATATACACCTAGACGTACACGTATTGTAAATATACACCTAAACATACACGTATTGTAAATATACACCTAGACGTACACGTATTGTAAATATACACCTAAACATACACGTATTGTAAATATACACCTAGACATACACGTATTGTAAATATACACCTAAACGTACACGTATTGTAAATATACACCTACACGTACACGTATTGTAAATATACACCTAGACGTACACGTATTGTAAACATACACCTAGACGTACACGTATTGTAAATATACACCTAAACGTACACGTATTGTAAATATACACCTACACGTACACGTATTGTAAATATACACCTACACGTACACGTATTGTAAATATACACCTAGACGTACACGTATTGTAAATATACACCTAGACGTACACGTATTGTAAATATACACCTAGACGTACACGTATTGTAAATATACACCTAAACATACACGTATTGTAAATATACACCTAGACGTACACGTATTGTAAATATACACCTACACGTACACGTATTGTAAATATATACCTAAACATACACGTATTGTAAACATACACCTAGACGTACACGTATTGTAAACTTACACCGAGATATACACGTATTGTAAATATACACCTTAACATACACGTATTGTAAATATATACCTAAACTTACACGTATTGTAAATATACACCTAGACGTACACGTATTGTAAATATACACCTTAACATACACGTATTGTAAATATATACCTAAACTTACACGTATTGTAAATATACACCTAGACGTACACGTATTGTAAACTTACACCTAGACGTACACGTATTGTAAACATACACCTAGACGTACACGTATTGTAAATATACACCTAAACGTACACGTATTGTAAATATACACCTAGACGTACACGTATTGTAAACTTACACCGAGATATACACGTATTGTAAATATACACCTAAACATACACGTATTGTAAATATACACCTAGACGTACACGTATTGTAAACTTACACCGAGATATACACGTATTGTAAATATACACCTAAACATACACGTATTGTAAATATACACCTAGACGTACACGTATTGTAAACTTACACCTAGACGTACACGTATTGTAAATATATACCTAAACTTACACGTATTGTAAATATACACCTAGACGTACACGTATTGTAAACATAAACCTAGACGTACACGTATTGTAAATATACACCTAGACGTACACGTATTGTAAATACACACCTAGATGTACACGTATTGTAAATATACACCTACACGTACACGTATTGTCAATATACAACTACACGTACACGTATTGTAAACATAAACCTAGACGTACACGTATTGTAAACTTACACCGAGATATACACGTATTGTAAACATACACCTAGACGTACACGTATTGTAAATATACACCTAAACATACAAGTATTGTAAATATACACCTAGACGTACACGTATTGTAAATATACACCTACACGTACACGTATTGTAAATATATACCTAAACATACACGTATTGTAAACATACACCTAGACGTACACGTATTGTAAACTTACACCGAGATATACACGTATTGTAAATATACACCTTAACATACACGTATTGTAAATATATACCTAAACTTACACGTATTGTAAATATACACCTAGACGTACACGTATTGTAAACTTACACCTAGACGTACACGTATTGTAAACATACACCTAGACGTACACGTATTGTAAATATACACCTAAACGTACACGTATTGTAAATATACACCTAGACGTACACGTATTGTAAACTTACACCGAGATATACACGTATTGTAAATATACACCTAAACATACACGTATTGTAAATATACACCTAGACGTACACGTATTGTAAACTTACACCGAGATATACACGTATTGTAAATATACACCTAAACATACACGTATTGTAAATATACACCTAGACGTACACGTATTGTAAACTTACACCTAGACGTACACGTATTGTAAATATATACCTAAACTTACACGTATTGTAAATATACACCTAGACGTACACGTATTGTAAACATAAACCTAGACGTACACGTATTGTAAATATACACCTAGACGTACACGTATTGTAAATACACACCTAGATGTACACGTATTGTAAATATACACCTACACGTACACGTATTGTCAATATACAACTACACGTACACGTATTGTAAACATAAACCTAGACGTACACGTATTGTAAACTTACACCGAGATATACACGTATTGTAAATATACACCTACACGTACACGTATTGTAAATATACACCTAAACATACACGTATTGTAAATATACACCTACACGTACACGTATTGTAAATATATACCTAAACTTACACTTTTTGTTAACATACCCCTAGAAATATACGTTTGTGAAACATTCACCTAGGAATATTCGTATGCGAAACATACACCTAAGCGTATACTTGTGTTAAACATACACCTTGAAACATACTTATGTTAAGCATACAACTTGAAGTATACTTATGTTAAACATACACCTTGAAGTATACTTATATTAAACATAAACCTAAGCGTGTACTTATGTTAAACATACACCTTTAAGCATGCATATCTTTACATTGTTTACCGAAAGACACATCTGTAGCATTTAAAGACGTTTTTAAGTCATTTGAGTTGCACTATATTTTTTAAGATGCAGTTGAAATGATTTTTCTACCTCCACAAATACGTGATATAATTAATTTCGTCCTTTGACAGATTCATGTATAATTCTGTAAAAATATACAGTTTTGACGATGTAGGTAAGTTGGTAGACAGGAAGAAGCCTGTAGTTTAACAGGTGTTTCAATTACATTATCTATTCATTAATATGCATATACTGTGTGTTTTTAAGTTTAGAGGAATCCATGGGTGAACTTAAACAATCACCTATTACGATGGCCGTATACGTCGAGACAATTCGTGTTGCATTACATGCCAGCTCTAGTCGGCAGGAGAGATAGCTGAGAGTCGTTCAAAAGCTCACTGATTGACGTTACTACAGTACAGTGGAGTATAATCAGTGCTTCATGTATTTTACAAGTGGAATTTTCCAACACGATAACTTTTTTCGACTCATTTAAATATTTGGTTAAACTGGGTGTTTCGCTTTTACATTTTCACGGTTTGGGTCTGAACTTTCTGCTTGACATAGCATATGACAAAAGAAGTGCAAATTAAAATAATTCTGCGTAACTGAAAAATAAACCGACTTTTCCAAATTGTCTACTTACATCACCTCTGGACAGACAAAGACACATTCCATCTATACAATCTCCATGTCCTGAACACACAGAATTGTCTCCCCTGTTAATAGAAAATGCCTTAAAACATGCATTCTTTAAATTATTGTTAATGATTTATGACGACGAAACAGACTACTATTGTTTAGACATTAACAGTGTGAGCAGAAGACAGTATTGTCATAACTAGGATAGAAGGTGAAAGTATCATATCGTGAAAATGTGTACACTAGTCAAATCATTTCTGAAATCACGATTATCAACAGCTAAACAAAGCATTACTATAGAATTGATATTTAAGCTGGGACATTAATGTTATACAGTTTATATATTACTATAAGTTTGATATTTAAGCTGGGACATTAATGTTATACAGTTTATATATTACTATAGAATTGATATGTAAGCTGGGACATTACACTGATACAGTTTATATATTACTATAGAATAGATATTTAAGCTGGGACATTACAGTGATACAGTTTATATATTACTATAGAATTGATATTTAAGCTGGGACATTACAGTGATACAGTTTATATATTACTATAGAATTGATATTTAAGCTGGGACATTAATGTTATACAGTTTATATATTGCTATAGAATTGATATTTAAGCTGGGACATTACAGTGATACAGTTTATATATTACTATAGAATTGATATTTAAGCTGGGACATCAATGTTATACAGTTTATATATTGCTATAGAATTGATATTTAAGCTGGGACATTAATGTGATACAGTTGACATATTAATAAAGAATTGATATTTAAGCTGGGACATTACAGTGATACAGTCTATATATTATTATAAAATTGATATTTAAGCTGGGACATTAATGTTATACAGTTTATATATTACTATAGAATTGATATTTAAGCTGGGACATTACAGTGATACAGTTTATGTATTACTATATAATTGATATTTAAGCTGGGACATTAATGTTATACAGTTTATATATTACTATAGAATTGATATTTAAGCTGGGACATTAATGTTATACAGTTTATATATTACTATATACGTGATATTTAAGCTGAGACCATAACTGTTGATAGGGCGTTCGACAGTAAAAATCGAATCTGTGACCATAACTGTTGATAGGGCGTTCGACAGTACAAATCGAATCTGTGACCATAACTGTTGATAGGGCGTTCGACAGTACAAATCGAATCTGTGACCATAACTGTTGATAGGGCGTTCGACAGTAAGCATCGAATCTGTGACCATAACTGTTGATAGGGCGTTCGACAGTAAAAATCGAATCTGTGAGATAGGGCGTTCGACAGTACAAATCGAATCTGTGACCATAAGTGTTGATAGGGCGTTCGACAGTACACATCGAATCTGTGACCATAACTGTTGATAGGGCGTTCGACAGTACAGGGATACTTACGGAGCTTTACATTGGTCTTCCTCTTTTGCGGAGCAGTTTACACCAATGTAACCTTCATCGCATACACACATACCCATCTTCATGGTCCCGTGCCCATGGCAGATAGGGGACTAAAACAAAATAATGTAACGTTGTAACAGGTATTCATTGAACATGTACACACATTGATAAGATACAGGACAGTACCATGGCTAATAATAAAAATCAAGAGAGCCCAGAAGGATCCTGGCGCCAGCCAATGAATGGTCGTTATCGGTTCTATGCTAGACTTATCCTTTTTCTACTTTTCCCTTCTTTCCTATTTTATTCTTGATAATTTTAAATCCATCTAATGAAAACTAAGAAAGATCTTAGAATGTTCCGAGAAATAGCTAAATAAAACATCAACATAAAACAAAATACTTAAATCTGTCTGTAGCCAATTATACTGGTTATGAGATGGATTGTGTATGATTTCATTATAAGCCTTGAAGATGAAAGATCGGGTCACCAGGAACAAATATATGATGCTCAATATAAAACATTTCGTAATTGATACGATCAACTGGCCATTAACCAATTATCTACTTCCAGTTTATACTGTTTATAAATAGTATGCATAACTGTACATTAATGACATAGAAAATACAAAAAAATATGTAGAAAATGAATCTATAGTGTATATTTTTTCCGAACACGACAGAATCTGCTACCCCGAGACGTAATCACTAGATGTACGATTTGAGGCCCTATCTATAAGATCGCTTTACCAATACAGAAGGCAAAAGATATATATTAGACACATAGAGGGTTACGAGGATTACTTCGCACACGTTTCACTATTTCATGAGATTTTTTTTACATATATATATATAAGTATCTACAAATGTTCTTATGGCAATAATACGCTTCAATTTATAAACAAACAGATAGTAGATATTGATCGAGGTTGTATTTTACCAAATGCATTGCACAAAATATTAGCTTTCAGTTAGGCGATCTAAACAAAATATTGGCTGTGGGTATTCTTGTCTAATTCGCTTGCTGAAACTGACCACAGGGGAGATATTTTGATGCTGATTATAGCTTTTAAAATCTGTAGAAAGAGTTCTCAAGGGGTACAGAACAGCGAATTATATTGGCAACTTGTGAGGAATATCCCTTTTACTGACTAGTCGACCTTTTTGTCGATTTATTGCAGCAAAAGCTAAATGTACCGATAAACCCCTTTATATTGTTACAAATTACGCTATGATAATCGGGATGGGAATCAAAAAGAATCCCAAAATGCATTAATGTCAAAGAAAGTTTTAATGGCACAATGGCACAATGGAAACTTGTACTGTTACACAAAAACTTGTGTAGTTAATTTAATTATAGAACAGTCCCCACGAATTACTACCTGTATAAGCCAACATTTTAAATCCAGAGAATAATTATACAAGAATCAACTTAGTGACATTAACTGTGAACGAAAGCATAACTTACCTGGGTCAAGGCCAGCTGACCTACAACTAATAGATAAACTGATATAAGTACATAATTTTGTGAAAAGTCTTGCTAAATTTTATCCGCTGGAGTCAGGACAATGGTGACTTGGATCCATATTTAAACTTCGATACAAGTTGACAATTTGTTTGTAACGTATTGAACAAAATCTTGCCTGACGATATGATAATTTTACTGGACCAGCGCTGACAGATAGCATGATTATTTCACTAGGCCAGCGCTGACAGATATCATGGTTATATTACTAGACCAGCGCTGACAGATAGCATGATTATTTTACTAGGCCAGCGCTGACAGATAGCATGATTATTTTACTGGACCAGCACTGACAGATATCATGATTATTTTACTAGACCAGCGCTGACAGATAGCATGATTATTTCACTAGACCAGCACTGACAGATAGCATGGCTATTTTACTAGACAAGCGCTGACAGATAACATGGTTATTTTACTAGACCAGCGCTGACAGATAGCATGATTATTTCACTAGACCAGCACTGACAGATAGCATGGCTATTTTACTAGACAAGCGCTGACAGATAACATGGTTATTTTACTGGACCAACGCTGACAGATAGCATGATTATTTCACTAGACAAGCGCTGACAGATAACATGGTTATTTTACTGGACCAACGCTGACAGATAGCATGATTATTTCACTAGACCAGTGCTGACAGATACTATTGTTATTTTACTAGATCAGCGTTGACAGATATCACGGTTATTTTACTAGACCAGCGCTGACAGATAATATTGTTATTTTGCTATACCAACGTTGACAGAAAACATGGTTATTTTACTAGACCACCGCCGACAGATATCATGATTATTGTACTAGACCAGCGCTGACAGATAGTATGGTTATTTTACCGAACGAATGCTGACAGATAACATAGTTATTTTACGGAACGAGCGCTGACAGATGACTTGAATAGTTAACTCAACAAGAGCTTGCAGATGGCATGATTAGTTGATTTTTTTACCAGCGCTGATAGATAGCTAACCGATTTTACACAAAAAATTATATTGGCTACACAGGTATGCTTACTCCCTGTGTTCAATTAATTAAATGGAAGAATGTAGAAGAGAGACATCTCTCATTGTTACATATTTTTTATTGATATAATTTGTTCCTATTTTCTATATATTACACATAACATGTAAGTTGGAATGTTTATCTTTGTATAAAATTTTATTGATCTAAATTCAGTTTATTTTAAACAATTCGATGCATACAAAGGAGATCAGGGTGTTGAATAAAAACTTCTCTGCTTGTTATAGTTTCAAGTGAATGTGCAAAACAAATGTGCAAAGAATACGAGGTTATGAAACTTTCCCAAATTAATGTGTTTTGTAATGAGAGGCATTTCTTCCCAAAGAATGCCTATAATATTCTAGTTGCATATGTGCATATAGACACATCATTTAAGATATGTGCTCACTTTCATTTCTATACATTTATACATATAAAGTTTGTTCAAACTTGTATTTGCCTGAATTGGGCCAAAGGGCTTACCAATGATATTCAATGCTAGACTTGCTCAAGAAATATACCTTAATATATATTTGTTTGCATATCCAGGCGCTTTTGGATAGCGGATGGGAAACTGAGGTCGGAATCCGACATGACATCGAATCGCATATACAAAGAAATGGAGCGAGAGATTAGAAAGCAAAACCGTTATGCGAATAAAATGGAAAACTGACAACAAGAACGAGTTGTTTAAATCTGCCGCAATAGATATACGGTAATTTTGCAAAACTGTGAGGAAACAACGAAGTAAGACGCCTACCGATAAACCTCTTATCTACAAAGGTACTGTGACTACAGACGATCGATCAGTATTATGATGATTTATTATATCCAGATCAAATATGATTTTGTGATACACAATGTCAAGTTGAGGTTGATTAATCTGTTTAAAAAAAAGTATACATATGCCATCGTCCTCCCCTACAAAACACTATCGAGAAATTATTGAAGATGAACTTCACTTTCAGATAAGAATGTTAAAAACTGGGAAATCACCCGAACTTGAACACTGACTTCGTACATAGGTAAAGTATTTGAAAAAATAATAGAAAGGATGAAGAATTGGATCACATAGGACGATGTAGATTTTCCACACGCTTTACAGTTGTTTTTTGAGAAGACATGGGCTAAATCCCAGCTATATCTAGACTTATAGAAATAGTATCGTTTTTCACTGAAAAACAATCATCTCTCTACGTTGTTTTCTTGGATAATGAAATTGCCTTTGACAGAGTATGACTGAATGGCCTTTGATAAGAGCTGTACGAACTCGGTATACGCGGTCAACTTTGGACAGTCATCTTCAACTCTTATATAGATACAAATGCATGCTTCCGAATTAAGGGAGATGGATGTAAATATTGACATGTGAAGCGCGGGGTCGGAGAGGGAAAAGTGTTCAGCGCGTTTATGTTCAAACTGTATAGTGATAGATTGTTAAATACCCTATGTGAAACGAACTGAAGCATAAAAATAATTGACAAGCATTATTCCCGGTATTCTTTTTAAAGACGACACTTGTCTGATGTCATCTTCTAAAGTGGCCTACATAGTCTAATTGAAGCGAGAAGAATCTATACCTTCCAATGCCAATAAAAATATAACGACGACAAGAGTGTTATAGTTGCATTTAATAGTAGAAACCAATCTACAAAACATTGATTTTTATTTAGATGAAAATAATATAGAGACAAACGACAGTGTATAATATGCAGGAAATGGTATCGCAAGTCAAAATCCGGTAATTATATCTATTGACAGAGCATGTCAGAAGCCATAAAAGTTATTTTAATCTTTTCGAGATGTTGGTCTACGGTTCGGTAAAATTACTCCTAAAGTTTCATCTGCTATTTGAAAACGCGTTATCGTACCAATCGGGATGTCCACGTGTGAAACATAAGGAAAGGTGCCGGGGAGGAATTTAGACAAACTGGAGACAACGCAGCGGAATATGCTGAGAATCATGCAGGGCTTTGATAGAAATTCACCCTCAGAAAGTACCATCAAAACCTTCGGGACTAAATAAAGTATATTTATTCAATTTTAACATAGAAATATTCCTGATATTCGGTATATCATAATGCACAGACTTTTTTCGGACATTATTTACAACATTATATAAGTATGGTCTTGAAGACATCTTGGATATCTTCATAAGATATAGATGCTTCCCTACAGAAACAGTCTAGAAATTTATAATAAATAAAGCTATTTCAGAGACGTCTGAGGTTAAATGGAAAGAACGCGTAGCAAGACAGCCTAAACTAACGAGATTCCAAAACATTCACCCACGAATCCCTCAATTTTGATCCCTAGTTCAGCCTGGAAGTTTACTCTTAACAAGCTGTATTTTTGATTTGTAAATAAAATATCTATGACATTTTTAAACATCTATCAATAGACCGTCGTATATATTTTGAAGAAAGAGGTAGACTTCAAACTTCAATTATGTATGTGCTTCTTGTTAGTGTCAGTATTCCGGGGATACGGGGGTTGGTATTCCTAGGAGAAATTCGGTATCCGAGTGACTACGGAATACCGCTAATTTCGAGCCTTGGATAATATCAGACCTGACCATTGGACTCTGTTGATGATATCAGACCTGACCATTGGATCTGTTGATGATATCAGACCTGACCATTGGATCTGTTGATGATATCAGACCTGGCCATTGGTCTCTGTTGATGATATCAGACCTGACCATTTGAATCTGTTGATGATATCAGACCTGACCATTGGACTCTGGAGTCCGCAAAGATATTATTTCTAAGGGAATCAGCCCTTGAACATTGGTTGTCCCGCCTGTAGTACTCTATCACAAGATCGGCGAACTGTGTTAAACGTAATCTGCCCATTTTCATATTTTCAATATTTATTGAACTGATATTCACATATTGGAGGTAATAAAGATATTCAATCAATTCAATTTCCAATTACGAAAATGAGAACGGAAATTGTCACAAAACAGAAAAAAGAAAAAGGAAAGCTTGAACAATACACTAAATACCAAAATATATATTCATTATGCATTATTTGAAAAAAAAAACATTTTTTTTGTGAAAAGGGGCACTTTAAATGTCTTCTATATTCAGTCCATTGAAAAGTGTTTAGCGTATGGAGAGCTTAGATCAAGACTTAATCATTTGTGCAAAGTGTTGATCATTGGCTTTGATAGGTGTCACCCCAATGACTTGATGAACGATAGTGGACATAACAGACCACCCTGTGAAACACTCCAAACCTCATTGACTTGTTGAACGATAGTGGATATAACAGACCACCCTGTGAAACACTCCAAACCTCATTGACTTGTTGAACGATAGTGGATATAACAGACCACCCTGTGAAACACTCCAAACCTCATTGACTTGTTGAACGATAGTGGATATAACAGACCACCCTGTGAAACACTCCAAACCTCAATGACTTGATGAACGATAGTGGACATAACAGACCACCCTGTGAAACACTCCAAACCTCATTGACTTGTTGAACGATAGTGGATATAACAGACCACCCTGTGAAACACTCCAAACCTCATTGACTTGTTGAACGATAGTGGATATAACAGACCACCCTGTGAAACACTCCAAACCTCATTGACTTGTTGAACGATAGTGGACATAACAGACCACCCTGTGAAACACTCCAAACCTCATTGACTTGTTGAACGATAGTGGATATAACAGACCACCCTGTGAAACACTCCAAACCTCATTGACTTGTTGAACGATAGTGGATATAACAGACCACCCTGTGAAACACTCCAAACCTCATTGACTTGTTGAACGCTAGTGGACATAACAGACCACCCTGTGAAACACTCCAAACCTCAATGACTTGATGAACGATAGTGGATATAACAGACCACCCTGTGAAACACTCCAAACCTCATTGACTTGATGAACGATAGTGGACATAACAGACCACCCTGTGAAACACTCCAAACCTCAATGACTTGATGAACGATAGTGGACATAACAGACCACCCTGTGAAACACTCCAAACCTCATTGACTTGTTGAACGATAGTGGACATAACAGACCACCCTGTGAAACACTCCAAACCTCATTGACTTGTTGAACGATAGTGGACATAACAGACCACCCTGTGAAACACTCCAAACCTCAATGACTTGTTGAACGATAGTGGATATAACAGACCACCCTGTGAAACACTCCAAACCTCAATGACTTGATGAACGATAGTGGATATAACAGACCACCCTGTGAAACACTCCAAACCTCAATGACTTGTTGAACGATAGTGGACATAACAGACCACCCTGTGAAACACTCCAAACCTCATTGACTTGATGAACGATAGTGGATATAACAGACCACCCTGTGAAACACTCCAAACCTCAATGACTTGTTGAACGATAGTGGACATAACAGACCACCCTGTGAAACACTCCAAACCTCATTGACTTGTTGAACGATAGTGGACATAACAGACCACCCTGTGAAACACTCCAAACCTCATTGACTTGTTGAACGATAGTGGATATAACAGACCACCCTGTAACACTTCAAACCAAAATGCACTCATGTGTCTTTCCTTATACAAAACAACCCGTAGCACGCATACAGGTGATGCCAGCGGGCTGAAATTAGCAGCGGATTCGAATCCCCAACTAATCCGCCGTTAATAACGAATCGGCTGTCAGCACTAGATTTGGAATTCAGTTATTTATGTTTAATTGATATTTCTTTTTACGAAATATGATTGGAGATTCGAATAACGAATCCGCTGTCAGCAGCGGATAGGTATTTTTCTTTTAAAAAAGCATGACTAGATATTCACATAATGATTCCGCTGCCAATGCCAGCAGCGGATTGGGGATTGAGTTCTTTATGTTTAATTGATATTTCTATTTTTGACATTTTTGGGGGGATTCAAATAACGAATGATTGATATTTTTCTTCTAAGATATGATTGTAGATTCGCAAAAACGAATCGCCAGCAGCGGATTTGAGATTGAGTTCTTTGTATTTGATTTGAATCATTTCTTAAAGTTATGAATGGGGATTCGAATTATTAATCTGGTTAATATATGTTTCGAATAACGAACTTAAACGTTCTAACCGGACAGAAGCCATCCACAACACAATACAATAATAATTGTATATTCCACGTTCATAATGTTAAATTTCACTTATGCAAAATATTTTTTCTTCCGTTGAGCAAAGTAATAGATACATGTATATGCTAATTTAAGATTTTATTGTTTTTAAATGGTCCTCAATTTCAATATGTTTGAAAAAGGCAGAAACTTGTCTGGTATTCAAAGGGCGTGACCTAGTTAGGACACATTTTAGGCCGTCAAAATGAAATTTAGTGGGAAATAAGTATTTAAAAAGTAGTAAAAGTTATAATCTTTACATTAATAAGGCCCGTTAACCCTCGACGTCAAACCGAATTTCTTCAAGTAAAAATGTATTTATCCCTGAAAATTCTCAATTCCCCAGACGGTCTTTGTGTGCATAACGTCTTTTTCTATACATTTTGGTGTTAATATCACTACATGTAGAAGTAGACATACACAATCATATAATTATTATTCAGACATAGATTTCATCAATAGGCAGACAATGTTTTGACATAATTGTTATGTGATGAAGTTGCATAAATGTACGATGACTGATTACGACCATCTCTGTTGGCGCATTGGCGTGTTGATGCGGTTTGAAATACGCGAAATTTGGACTTGGTCTCTGACACCAGCAAGCCAATGGTGCAAATCAACGAATGTTCCAAATATTCAGGTATCAATTATGTATTATTTGCATTAGCACTTTTAATGAGGCAGAAATCACATTTTGTAAGTGACGATTTTCTTTATATTCCTTCTTTTCCAAATCATGAAATAGACTAAAGTGCCGCACAGAGCAGAGCAACATACGCCCGTACCTACTTGTATACATATATGTAAATAATATAAGGTGGATATTTGCAAGTTTTGTTTTAATTGTTGGAGTAATATTTATCAAATTATTCAACTATCACTACAACGAACTTTAGCAGAATTAACGCAAAAACAAAAGAATAAGTCTTGGTTTTTCTAACTTGTTCAAAAGATAACAAACTAAGGGCCAAAACACTTGGAAATATTGTCAAAACGTTCAGAACAACTTAACTTCATGTCATGGTGGTCAAGTATAACGGGTATTGAAAAAAAAATCGGTTGAAAACTAAGGGAGAAGTTCTGGACAAACCACATACATTTGACTTATATAAATATCAATTAAACATGAACATCTGAATCGCCGATCTGCTCCTGGCAGCAAACTCGTTATTCGAATATCCAATCAAATATTAATTATTTGAATCCTTTTTCATTTTTATTGAGAAAAAATATCAATTGAACATAAGAAACTGAATCACTGGTCTGTTGCTGCATCGGATTCGTTATTTGAATCCCAACATGAAAAAAAACATAAAGAACTGAATTCCCGGGAATATGCTTTTGGCAGCGAAACATTATTGAAATCTATCATATTTTATAAGAAAAATACCAATTGAACATAAGCAACTGAATCTCCAATCCGCTGCTGATTCGTTTTTTGAATACCATCATAGAAATATCAATAATAAGAAATACCATTTAAATATTAAGAACTTAATCCCCTATCCACTGCTGGCAATGGATTCGTTATTTGCAGCGGATTCGTTATTCGAAACTCCAATCTGCTGCTGGCAACGGATTCGTTTTTCGAATCCCAAGTAACGAATAACGCATCTGCTGCTAACGTCAGCCCGATAGTGATACCGACATATGCAGGCATATGATACCGACATATGTAGGCATATGATACCGACATATGTAGGCAATGTCCTTAGATGACCATCGCTGTTAATTATAATCAGGACCTTAAATACGATACATGACATATATGAAGATCAAAATATTGGTGACGATGATGATATATGGCGAAACATCACATTATTATCAATAGAAAATGTATGTTATGGTCAGTTTTACCACGGCTTATGCACTAATCAAAACTCGTCTATTTTGCCCAAGAGTGCAAAACACTTACTCATCTTTCAAGACAAACAGTGGTGTCTTCGGTCCAAACATATTTGATCACACCATCTCGTAGGGAATGATCTTAACCTTAACGTTCTAATTCTTTCTGATGAAAAAGAGATGTTGGTTTTTCGACTACCTTCCAGATCTAAAGAAATTATCAATGGTTCTTTAAAAATAGTTCATATGCTATTGATGTAGTTGTTCTTATTTCTGCTTTTTTTTTCTCTCTGGATGATGCATATTGTAAAGACTGGTCAGACAGAACACAGTTACTAGAAATTATTTTACATTGTTTGTCCACTATTGACACTGCTATTTACATTCCAAACTATAAGGATGCACTTCTGTCGTTCACGGTAAAAGAAAATACGAACATATCCTTAACAGTGTTCAACTATTTTTAACATGTCAGTTTCAAGTATATCGAAAGCATTTCATTCCATAGTAAAAGCAATAGATATATTTTGTGTTCCATTGTTCATTGGATCTGAAATCTTACAAAAGAAAACATTCTGGAACACAACACAGTATTCTCCAAAGCATATTTTGGCAAGAGTTCGACTTTCATACTCTGAAGTAAGTGAATCTTTATTCCTGAGTTCTGATCACAACCTCCATAAAATTCCCTACTGTGGTAAGAAGAAGCGTAATTATTGGAATTATATTAGCATATCCCTGCCTAATGGTACATTCTTGATACAATAAGACCTTTTCCTGGAAGCGATAATGATGCGAAGATTACAAAAGCCGTAATGGATACTCATTCCTGGCTGGAGAAATATGACAATGTCGTTGTTGATAGTTTAGGGATGATTTGACAGATTTCGGATCACAGGGTTTGACAACAAAGATGCAAACTTATTTGAAATTAGAACAGACTCAACATGGCTACCTACAAGTTAACCTTGACAGATCCATTATTTAATCCTGTTGGGTAGTTCAGTCATATAACACACGATTCAAGCAATGGTTGTGTTTAAAAGACATCTTGTCTCCAACTATTATATTGATGTCATCAAGACAGTCGTTAGAATAGTAACAACCTGTCTAATGGACCCATAGAGAGACGCAACGGACAGGACGTTGGCTGACGAAATGAAAGTGCGCCTTAGTGTTTACAAACACTCAGCGTATGGAAGATGAGCCAGATCTTACCAACAGGAATTGTGACTTTCCAAAGTAATACATGGAATACCTTTGGACAATATTTTGTGGCACATACCAAATATCACTGGCAGGTGTTTACATCAATGAGTACCAAGGTATGATGTTGACTACGAGATTTGGCACACACGAGACATTGTATGATATCAGAACTAATCGAGGCATATGAACAGTGTAACGTACAATGTTTAGATCAAGCATGACAGCACCAACATCGTAAATCCCATCAATTAATAAAAATGTTATTCCAGTACCCTACAGGATAGAGAACCATGGGGAAATATGTCTACATAGCCAGTATCCTATACTTTATAGGATACCACATGCATTTGGAAATCAGTAAGCCTTTGTATCCAGAAGTCAACATGTTTAAGACAAATCTCAACTAACGAAGATTTCGCTACCTACCGTCATCTTTCGGGAATAAGGTATGGTCGACTTGAACAATTAGAACTACAATATAGTCCAACCCTGACATAGCTAATCAGATGACAGGACGAGGAAGCCATATTGGATTCCAGATTAGGTGGTTTAATGGTTTAACCAACATAGACTTTATACAAAAGTATCAATCAGCCGAAGCTCTTCTTTCTTCTAAGTGGCCATTTCTAAGCCTTTACATGATAAGTAAGGTAACAGTGATTACAACTTTTCCAAACATAGCAACAACAACAGTACACGAAAATAAGAAACAGCTGAGGAATAGTGAAAAAATCTTTACATATTTTCTATAAAAATGTTGTCCATGACAGTAGCAACCCCGTTGAAATCTAAGGAAAGGGGGCATACACTTTTAGAAATCTCTCTAAATAATAATCATTATGAGCAACTATATGTTTTGTCATTTATTGAAGCATAAAAATCAAAATTGCAAAGTTTACAGTATAGAATTATTCATATATATATATATGTGGGTCAAAGAAGTAATATAAACAGTATAATCCAGATAACACTGGATCCTCACATAAATGTATGGAGGATACGAATTACTTGTAATGATTATAAAGGGCAAAGAAGTAATTCAAACAGTGTGGACAATGAGGCTTGTTAAATTTTCGAGGCAATCCGCCCCTTTATCAAAACACAAAAAAATACAAATACAATCACATAATATATATATAAGAAGTACTGGAAATACAATAAAATACAATAAGAATAATGTTTTAGTAACTGGAAAAACAACAATGAGCCCTTCGGCAAACGTTGGCCTTTCATCTACCTCTGTCCTTACAACAGCTCTCCGTCAACATATGCAGCAAATAAACGTGCAAATTGTGCCCATACACTGAGTCCACAGACACGTTTAAATGTGTAATAAACAACTGTGGTTATCACATTTTACAAACACTGACATGCACATCAGCCAATGTTGTATATCTCCTCTCCTGCAAAAAATGCAAAATCCAGTATGTTGGAGAAACCAGCACAAAACTCAACATCAGAATCAACAATCACCGTTGCTCCATCAAGCAAAACAGATCAGACTTTCCTGTGGCAAGGCATTTCAATTTACCTAGTCATAGTTGGAAGGATATGCAGGTGACGTGGTCGCCATTGATCACTGTCCTACCTGGAATGAAACGAAACGTCGTTCCAGAGAAAGATACTGGATTACCAATCTCCAAACCTGCTACCCTCTGGGTATGAACGAACGTTGAAGGACCTCTTCTGGGTGTATTCTCGATGTGACCATTATATTTGACAATTCATGTAGTTAATTATTCAATTTGTTAAAATTTTCATAAATGCTGTACTTTTTTGGGCATCAATTCATTGTTGCTCTTTGAGACTCACATTTAGTCGCCTCCCGCCATCATGCAACAGCATCTTGGTCCGATTTGGCCCGAACCGTCTGTTTCCCGTAGCGTCCTGTAGGGACACTTCAGCATTCGTATTTCTTATATTCTCAGTCTTGATAAATATTCGTAGTAGTTTTTTTCACACCACTCTCTATAATTCTAATTATCTAAAAGATATTTTTCAAAAGTTTTTCAGACTTTGTACACGACATTTAATCAATCACTGTAGATATGATAATGCCACATTTTTATTCTGAAATCTGATATCAATGCAATGTCGTCCACTAGCAGTATTTAGGGACGAATCGTCTTTGAATTCTTCGATATACTTTCACGTGCGGGGGAATTCAAAATATCTCTGCCGTTGGTCGCATAGCGTTCTAGTGTTGAACATGATACAGTCACGCTAGTATCCGCCTTCGGCCCACGTTTGCCGAAGGGTTCATTGTTGTTTCTCCAGTTACTAAAACATATTCTTATTGTATTTCTAGTACTTCTTATATATATTATGTGATTGTATTTGTATTTTTGTGTTTTGATAAAGGAGCGGATTGCCTCGAAAATTTAACAAGCCTCATTGTCCACACTGTTTGAATTACTTCTTTGCCTCATATCATATATATATATATATTATGTTTTATCAAACTCGATGTTGTTTAAAAGTAAGCTGCTCAAGAGTGCAGAATGTAGCTTCTATGGTGGAGCGTCAGAAACACTATGTCACCTATTATGGGACTGTGTACATATTCATTGACTGTGGACAAGTCTTATTAACTCGGTTTTAAGTCATTAGGATATTTTGACAGAAAGACAACACGATGCTTTCCTTTTCGGGGTTAGTGAGGATGCAAAACCATTGGGAATAAACATTAAAATCTTATCAATAAAGAAATACATATCATTAAGAAGACAGTACAAATTGTAACCTGGTCGGGAAAGTTGTTATGAGGAGTTTAGATATATATTCCACTTTTATACTGACTCCAAATGCAGCAAAACTGACCAGGCAGAATGGGAAGTACCAAGCATATCATTGTGTATTTCTTAAACACTTATATATAGAACTATACAGCATATGTGTTAAAATGCCATTAAGGTATTACGTTTTTCTTCCTTTTTTTAACAATCAAATATGCTGAAGATATATCATCTATAGGTAACAAGAAAAAGCAAAAACAAATATTTCGCAATTATTATAGTTGAAGACAACTGCTAGAAAGTGTGCGTACCCTAGTACATTTTTATGTTTCATATTTACCTCCATACACAACGATCACTATCCAGCATGTCAGCCGACAGGAACCCATTTCTGTTCCGGGAAAGGTCCAACGCCGGTAGATCTTAGAGGTAAAAGTCCAGCGCCTTTCTGCTCTATTCAAGTCTCGTGATTCTGTAGGAATACATATAAACAAAAATTAGGTTAAAATGATACATTATTTTATCTCACAAGAGCGAGTTACAACCATTCTTTCATATTTGTTTCTCTTCTTTGCAAGCAATATAATAAGAAAAGAACCTTAATTGTTAGTTTTAGTCAAGAATTTTAATTGTGGATTTATATTGTCTTGATACAAAATGTGTTTTAAACCCCATTAGGGTGCCAGACACAGTCAAACCCCATTACGGTAGGGAAAACGAGGATACATTTTAATCAATTCAAACACACGTCACTGCATTAGTGAAAACTTGAATACTTTAACACACCAAACCTATTAGATTATTTTACAAGTATCTGAACACAGGGATATAGAGATAGAATGAGCTTAGTACCTAAAATTTGATAGAACTTCAGTGTGAGTTAAGGTGTATCCAATACGATATGACACAGTGTGAGTTAAGGTGTATCCTATACGATATGACACAGTGTGAGTTAAGGTGTATCCTATACGATATGACACAGTGTGAGTTAAGGTGTATCCTATACGATGTGACACAGTGTGAGTTAAGGTGTATCCTATACGATGTGACACAGTGTGAGTTAAGGTGTATCCTATACGATATGACACAGTGTGAGTTAAGGTGTTCCTATACGATGTGACACAGTGTGAGTTAAGGTGTATCCTATACGATGTGACACAGTGTGAGTTAACGTTTATCCTATACGATATGACACAGTGTGAGTTAAGGTGTATCCTATACGATGTGACACAGTGTTAGTTAACATTTATCCTATACGATATGACACAGTATGAGTTAAGGTGTATCCTATACGATGTGACACAGTGTGAGTTAAGGTGTATCCTATACGATGTGACACAGTGTGAGTTAAGGTGTATCCTATACGATGTGACACAGTGTGAGTTAAGGTGTATCCTATACGATGTGACACAGTGTGAGTTAAGGTGTATCCAATACGATGTGACACAGTGTGAGTTAAGGTGTATCCTATACGATATGACACAGTGTGAGTTAAGGTGTATCCTATACGATGTGACACAGTGTGAGTTAAGGTATATCCTATACGATGTGACACAGTGTGAGTTAAGGTGTATCCTATACGACATGACAAAGTGTGAGTTAAGGTGTATCCTATACGATATGACACAGTGTGAGTTAAGATGTATCCTATACGATGTGACACAGTATGAGTTAGGTGTATCCTATACGATGTGACACAGTGTGAGTTAAGGTGTATCCTATACGTTGTGACACAGTGTGAGTTTAAGTGTATCCAATACGATGTGACACAGTGTGAGTTAAGGTGTATCCTATACGATGTGACCCATTGTGAGTTAAGGTGTATCCTATACAATGTGACACAGTATGAGTTAAGGTGTATCCTATACGATATGACACAGTGTAAGTTAAGGTGTATCCTATACGATATGACACAGTGTGAGTTAAGGTGTATCCTATACGATGTGACACAGTGTGAGTTAAGGTGTATCCTATACGATGTGACACAGTGTGAGTTAAGGTGTATCCTATACGTTGTGACACAGTGTGAGTTTAAGTGTATCCTATACGATGTGACACAGTGTGAGTTAAGGTGTATCCTATACGATGTGACACAGTATGAGTTAAGGTGTATCCTATAGGATGTGACACAGTATGAGTTAAGGTGTATCCTATACGATATGACACAGTGTGTGTTAAGGTGTATCCTATACGATATGACACAGTATGAGTTAAAGTGTATCCTATACAATATTACGATAAAATGAAGCTAGTACCCTAAGACTTAATAGAACTTCAGTGTTAGTTAAGGTGTATCCTATACGATGTGACACAGTGTGAGTTAAAGTGTATCCTATACGATATGACACAGTGTGAGTTAAGGTGTATCCAATACGATGTGACACAGTGTGAGTTAACGTTTATCCTATACGATATGACACAGTATGAGTTAAGGTGTATCCTATACGATATGACACAGTGTGAGTTAAGGTGTATCCTATACCATATGACACAGTGTGAATTAAGGTGTATCCAATACGATGTGACACAGTGTGAGTTAAGGTGTATCCTATACGATGTGACACAGTGTTAGTTAACATTTATCCTATACGTTGTGACACAGTGTGAGTTTAAGTGTATCCAATACGATGTGACACAGTGTGAGTTAAGGTGTATCCTATACGATGTGACACATTGTGAGTTAAGGTATATCCTATACGATGTGACACAGTGTGAGTTAAGGTGTATCCTATACGACATGACAAAGTGTGAGTTAAGGTGTATCCTATACGATATGACACAGTGTGAGTTAAGATGTATCCTATACGATGTGACACAGTATGAGTTAGGTGTATCCTATACGATGTGACACAGTGTGAGTTAAGGTGTATCCTATACGTTGTGACACAGTGTGAGTTTAAGTGTATCCAATACGATGTGACACAGTGTGAGTTAAGGTGTATCCTATACGATGTGACACATTGTGAGTTAAGGTGTATCCTATACAATGTGACACAGTATGAGTTAAGGTGTATCCTATACGATATGACACAGTGTAAGTTAAGGTGTATCCTATACGATATGACACAGTGTGAGTTAAGGTGTATCCTATACGATGTGACACAGTGTGAGTTAAGGTGTATCCTATACGATGTGACACAGTGTGAGTTAAGGTGTATCCTATACGTTGTGACACAGTGTGAGTTTAAGTGTATCCTATACGATGTGACACAGTGTGAGTTAAGGTGTATCCTATACGATGTGACACAGTATGAGTTAAGGTGTATCCTATAGGATGTGACACAGTATGAGTTAAGGTGTATCCTATACGATATGACACAGTGTGTGTTAAGGTGTATCCTATACGATATGACACAGTATGAGTTAAAGTGTATCCTATACAATATTACGATAAAATGAAGATAGTACCCTAAGACTTAATAGAACTTCAGTGTTAGTTAAGGTGTATCCTATACGGTGTGACACAGTGTGAGTTAAAGTGTATCCTATACGATATGACACAGTGTGAGTTAAGGTGTATCCAATACGATGTGACACAGTGTGAGTTAACGTTTATCCTATACGATATGACACAGTATGAGTTAAGGTGTATCCTATACGATATGACACAGTGTGAGTTAAGGTGTATCCTATACCATATGACACAGTGTGAATTAAGGTGTATCCAATACGATGTGACACAGTGTGAGTTAAGGTGTATCCTATACGATATGACACAGTATGAGTTAAGGTGTATCCTATACGATGTGACACAGTGTGAGTTAAGGTGTATCCTATACGATGTGATACAGTGTGAGTTAAGGTGTATCCTATACGATCTGACACAGTGTGAGTTAAGGTGTATCCAATACGGTGTGACACAGTGTGAGTTAAGGTGTATCCTATACGATGTGATACAGTGTGAGTTAAGGTGTATCCTATACGATATGACACAGTGTGAGTTAAGGTGTATCCTATATGATATGACACAGTGTGAGTTAAGGTGTATCCTATACGATGTGACACAGTGTGAGTTAAGGTGTATCCTATACGATATGACACAGTGTGAGTTAAGGTGTATCCTATACGATGTGACACAGTGTGAGTTAAGATGTATCCTATACGATATGACACAGTGTGAGTTAAGGTGTATCCTATACGATGTGACACAGTGTGAGTTAAGATGTATCCTATACGATGTGACACAGTGTGAGTTAAGGTGTATCCTATATGATGTGACACAGTGTGAGTTAAGGTGTATCCTATACGATATGACACAGTGTGAGTTAAGGTGTATCCTATACGATATGACACAGTGTGAGTTAAGGTGTATCGTATACGATGTGACACAGTGTGAGTTAAGGTGTATCCTATACAATGTGACACAGTATGAGTTAAGGTGTATCCTATACGATATGACACAGTGTAAGTTAAGGTGTATCCTATACGATATGACACAGTGTGAGTTAAGGTGTATCCTATACGATGTGACACAGTGTGAGTTAAGGTGTATCCTATACGATGTGACACAGTGTGAGTTAAGGTGTATCCTATACGTTGTGACACAGTGTGAGTTTAAGTGTATCCTATACGATGTGACACAGTGTGAGTTAAGGTGTATCCTATACGATGTGACACAGTATGAGTTAAGGTGTATCCTATAGGATGTGACACAGTATGAGTTAAGGTGTATCCTATACGATATGACACAGTGTGTGTTAAGGTGTATCCTATACGATATGACACAGTATGAGTTAAAGTGTATCCTATACAATATTACGATAAAATGAAGCTAGTACCCTAAGACTTAATAGAACTTCAGTGTTAGTTAAGGTGTATCCTATACGGTGTGACACAGTGTGAGTTAAAGTGTATCCTATACGATATGACACAGTGTGAGTTAAGGTGTATCCAATACGATGTGACACAGTGTGAGTTAACGTTTATCCTATACGATATGACACAGTATGAGTTAAGGTGTATCCTATACGATATGACACAGTGTGAGTTAAGGTGTATCCTATACCATATGACACAGTGTGAATTAAGGTGTATCCAATACGATGTGACACAGTGTGAGTTAAGGTGTATCCTATACGATATGACACAGTATGAGTTAAGGTGTATCCTATACGATGTGACACAGTGTGAGTTAAGGTGTATCCTATACGATGTGATACAGTGTGAGTTAAGGTGTATCCTATACGATCTGACACAGTGTGAGTTAAGGTGTATCCAATACGGTGTGACACAGTGTGAGTTAAGGTGTATCCTATACGATGTGATACAGTGTGAGTTAAGGTGTATCCTATACGATATGACACAGTGTGAGTTAAGGTGTATCCTATATGATATGACACAGTGTGAGTTAAGGTGTATCCTATACGATGTGACACAGTGTGAGTTAAGGTGTATCCTATACGATATGACACATTGTGAGTTAAGGTGTATCCTATACGATGTGACACAGTGTGAGTTAAGATGTATCCTATACGATATGACACAGTGTGAGTTAAGGTGTATCCTATACGATGTGACACAGTGTGAGTTAAGATGTATCCTATACGATGTGACACAGTGTGAGTTAAGGTGTATCCTATATGATGTGACACAGTGTGAGTTAAGGTGTATCCTATACGATATGACACAGTGTGAGTTAAGGTGTATCCTATACGATATGACACAGTGTGAGTTAAGGTGTATCGTATACGATGTGACACAGTGTGAGTTAAGGTGTATCCTATACGATGTGACACAGTGTGAGTTTAGGTGTATCCTATACGATATGACACAGTGCGAGTTAAGGTGTATCCTATACGATTTTACGATAAAATGAAGCTAGTACCCTAAGACTTAATAGAACTTCAGTGTTAGTTTAGGTGTATCCTATACGATGTGACACAGTGTGAGTTAAAGTGTATCCTATACGATATTACGATAAAATGAAGCTAGTACCCTAAGACTTAATAGAACTTCAGTGTTAGTTAAGGTGTATCCTATACGATGTGACACAGTGTGAGTTAAAGTGTATCCTATACGATGTGACACAGTGTGAGTTAAGGTGTATCCTATACGATGTGACACAGTGTGAGTTAAGGTGTATCCTATACGATATTACGATAAAATGAAGCTAGTACCCTAAGACTTAATAGAACTTCAGTGTTAGTTAAGGTGTATCCTATACGACAGGCGTGTCTTTCGCGCGTGTTAATGTATTCTGCGCCTTGTTTGGACCTATTCAGAAACGTGCGAAGAACGTCCTTGAAACCATATCTAGATGTAAGTAGCATGTTTGTTTAATAGCCTTTCTCCTGCCACCAACTGGTAACTTCACTTCAAATATTTTATCATTAAACTTCGGAAGAACTCCTTCCTCGCATCAACCCAATTTCTGAGAGGAAACAAAATAATGTTTTGCTACTGCTAATCATTAGGTCGTTAGTCGAGACGTAGGCTGTACATACCTCATAAATAATCCCCGGACTGTAGAATTGGGTGTAAGTAGTTCGAATTTATGGATCTGCAGTGTATATCTGTATGCATTATCACCAGAAACATTAAACCATTATCCAGAACCATTTTCCTTGGTACCATGTTTAAATCTTTACTAATTGAATCACAAATGTCTGCTTATAAGGTGTTATGTGGAAGTTATTTGATACATTCAAATAAATTAATACAAATGGCGAAGTATGTGGAGAGTTAATAGCGTTTACCATCATCAGCAAACTGGCTCACGCAAACATAACACGGTAAGGTACTGAGTTAATAGATAGCCTTTTAACATGGCTCTAATCGTGCTTGTCGACCCCTTTAACGAAATTAAAATATATTCAAAACAATTCTGGAATTATTACAAGTCGAACCTAAATCTAATTTACTGAAGTAAAAGTTTTTCAAGAAATTTTAGCGTCATGACTTTTATTGAGATGAAAAAAGGTTCTGCACAGTTTCACAGACGAACTGCCATATATCAGCTTTCCAAAATGATTTCCAATCAATAGTTCTCAATAGGAGTTAAAATACAATCTTACTGTTTTGTGGGTTTGGTTACGTAGTAACGAAGAGGAAAGTTAGTCGAGCCTTCCAGCTACTTCAAAACCCTTCCAAATTAAAATGTATCGCTTTGACTTTGCTTCGATTTCCTATCATATTGTCCAGTTCTGTGAAAGTTTATTGTAGAACAATACGATTTGGAGAACACGTAGTTTCAGTGTACCTAAACTAACCAATACGACAGATACAGACGCAAGCGTTCTACCTATAGATAACACTATTCTTTTGTCGATACCAGATGTTTAAGCATGTTATACGGTTCGCTATACAATGGGTAGACCGAAATCGAATGAAATCCTTCTCTCGGACAATAGTCGATCCTCATATATAGCTATAGCTCCGTTTACAAACAGCTTCCATTGAATCTTTGATGGGAAATCCGCTAATCGAAAATAGCACTGAAAAAAATCTAGTAATTCATACTTAATTCAGATTGACAAGATGGTCTATACATTACTGTATGTAGTATGGTATATACATTACTGTATGTAGTATGGTATATACATTACTGTATGTAGTATGGTCTATACATTACTGTATGTAGTATGGTCTATACATTACTGTATGTAGTATGGTCTATATATTACTGTATGTAGTATGGTCTATACATTACTGTATGTAGTATGATCTATACATTACTGTGTGTAGTATGGTCTATACGTTACTGTATGTAGTATGGTCTATATATTACTGTATGTAGTATGGTCTATACATTACTGTATGTAGTATGGTATATATATTACTGTATGTAGTATGGTCTATACATTACTGTATGTAGTATGGTCTATATATTACTGTATGTAGTATGGTCTATACATTACTGTATGTAGTATGGTCTATATATTACTGTATGTAGTATGGTCTATATATTACTGTATGTAGTATGGTCTATACATTACTGTATGTAGTATGGTCTATATATTACTGTATGTAGTATGGTCTATATATTACTGTATGTAGTATGGTCTATACATTACTGTATGAAGTATGGTATATATATTACTGTATGTAGTATGGTATATACATTACTATATGTAGTATGGTCTATATATTACTGTATGTAGTATAGTCTATACATTACTATATGTAGTATGGTATATATATTACTGTATGTAGTATGGTCTATACATTACTGTATGTAGTATGGTCTATATATTACTGTATGTAGTATGGTCTATATATTACTGTATGTAGTATGGTATATATATTACTGTATGTAGTATGGTATATACATTACTATATTTAGTATGGTCTATATATTACTGTATGTAGTATGGTATATACATTACTGTATGTAGTATGGTTTATACATTACTGTATGTAGTATGGTCTATACATTACTGTATGTAGTATGGTCTATACATTACTGTATGTAGTATAGTCTATACATTACTGTATGTAGTATGGTCTATACATTACTGTATGTAGTATGGTATATACATTACTGTATGTAGTATGGTCTATATATTACTGTATGTAGTATGGTATATATATTACTGTATATAGTATGGTCTATATATTACTGTATGTAGTAAGATCTATACATTACTGTTTGTAGTATGGTCTATATATTACTGTATGTAGTATGGTCTATACATTACTGTATGTAGTATGGTCTATACATTACTGTATGTAGTATGGTCTATATATTACTGTATGTAGTATGGTCTATACATTACTGTATGTAGTATGGTATATATATTACTGTATGTAGTATGGTCTATATATAACTGTATGTAGTATGGTCTATATATTACTGTATGTAGTATGGTCTATACATTACTGTATGTAGTATAGTCTATACATTACTATATGTAGTATGGTATATATATTACTGTATGTAGTATGGTCTATACATTACTGTATGTAGTATGGTCTATATATTACTGTATGTAGTATGGTCTATATATTACTGTAGGTAGTATGGTAAATATATTACTGTATGTAGTATGGTATATACATTACTATATGTAGTATGGTCTATATATTACTGTATGTAGTATGGTCTATACATTACTGTATGTAGTATGGTTTATACATTACTGTATGTAGTATGGTCTATACATTACTGTATGTAGTATGGTCTATACATTACTGTATGTAGTATAGTCTATACATTACTGTATGTAGTATGGTCTATACATTACTGTATGTAGTATGGTATATACATTACTGTATGTAGTATGGTCTATATATTACTGTATGTAGTATGGTATATATATTACTGTATATAGTATGGTCTATATATTACTGTATGTAGTAAGATCTATACATTACTGTTTGTAGTATGGTCTATATATTACTGTATGTAGTATGGTCTATACATTACTGTATGTAGTATGGTCTATACATTACTGTATGTAGTATGGTCTATACATTACTGTATGTAGTATAGTCTATACATTACTGTATGTAGTATGGTCTATACATTACTGTATGTAGTATGGTATATACATTACTGTATGTAGTATGGTATATATATTACTGTATGTAGTATGGTCTATATTTTACTGTATGTAGTATGGTATAAACATTACTGTATGTAGTATGGTCTATACATTACTGTATGTAGTATGGTATATACATTACTGTATGTAGTATGGTATATACATTAATGTATGTAGTATGGTCTATACATTACTGTATGTAGTATGGTATATACATTACTGTATGTAGTATGGTATATATATTACTGTATGTAGTATGGTATATATATTACTGTATGTAGTATGGTCTATACATTAATGTATGTAGTATGGTATATATATTACTGTATGTAGTATGGTCTATACATTACTGTATGTAGTATGGTATATATATTACTGTATGTAGTATGGTATATATATTACTGTATGTAGTATGGTATATACATTACTGTATGTAGTATGGTCTATACATTACTGTATGCATTCTGGTGTATATACATTACTGTATGTAGTATGGTCTATATATTACTGTATGTAGTATGTTCTATACATTAATGTATGTAGTATGGTCTGTACATTACTGTATGTAGTACAGTCTATACATTACTGTATGTAGTATAGTCTATACATTACTGTATATAGTATGGTATATACATTACTGTATGTAGTATGGTATATACATTACTGTATGTAGTATGGTATATACATTACTGTATGTAGTATGGTCTATACATTACTGTATGTAGTATGGTATATACATAACTGTTTGTAGCATGGTCTATATATTACTGTATGTAGTATGGTCTATACATTACTGTATGTAGTATAGTCTATACATTACTATATGTAGTATGGTCTATACATTACTGTATATAGTATGGTATATACATTACTGTATGTAGTATGGTATATACATTACTGTATGTAGTATGGTCTATACATTACTGTATGTAGTATGGTCTATACATTACTGTATGTAGTATGGTATATATATTACTGTATGTAGTATGGTATATATATTACTGTATGTAGTATGGTCTATACATTACTGTATGTAGTATAGTCTATACATTACTGTATGTAGTATGGTATATATATTATTGTATGTAGTATGGTATATACATTACTGTATGTAGTATGGTCTATACATTACTGTATGTAGTATGGTCTATACATTACTGTATATAGTATGGTATATACATTACTGTATGCAGTATGGTATATACATTACTGTATGTAGTATGGTCTATATATTACTGTATGTAGTATGGTCTACATATTACTGTATGTAGTATGGTCTATATATTACTGTATGTAGTATGGTCTATATATTACTGTATGTAGTATGATCTATATATTACTGTGTGTAGTATGGTATATACATTACTGTATGTAGTATGGTCTATACATTACTGTATGTAGTATGGTATATACATTACTGTATGTAGTATGGTCTATACATTACTGTATGTAGTATGGTCTATACATTACTGTATGTAGTATGGTATATATATTACTGTATGTAGTATGATCTATATATTACTGTGTGTAGTATGGTCTATACATTACTGTATGTAGTATGGTCTATACATTACTGTATGTAGTATGGTCTATACATTACTGTATGTAGTATGGTCTATACATTACTGTATGTAGTATGGTATATACATTACTGTATGTAGTATGGTATATATATTACTGTATGTAGTATGGTCTATACATTACTGTATGTAGTATAGTCTATACATTACTGTGTGTAGTATGGTCTATACATTACTGTATGTAGTATAGTCTATATATTACTGTATGTAGTATGGTATATACATTACTGTATGTAGTATGGTATATACATTACTGTATGTAGTATGGTATATACATTACTGTATGTAGTATGGTATATATATTACTGTATGTAGTATGGTCTATACATTACTGTATGTAGTATGATCTATATATTACTGTATGTAGTATGGTATATACATTACTGTATGTAGTATGGTATATACATTACTGTATGTAGTATGGTCTATACATTACTGTATGTAGTATGGTATATATATTACTGTATGTAGTATGGTCTATATATTACTGTATGTAGTATGGTCTATACATTACTGTATGTAGTATGGTCTTTACATTACTGTATGTAGTATGGTCTATACATTACTGTATGTAGTATGGTATATACATTACTGTATGTAGTATGGTATATACATTACTGTATGTAGTATGGTCTATATATTACTGTATGTAGTATGGTCTATACATTACTGTATGTAGTATGGTCTATATATTACTGTATGTAGTATGGTATATACATTACTGTATGTAGTATGGTCTTTATATTACTGTATGTAGTATGGTCTATATATTACTGTATGTAGTATGGTCTATACATTACTGTATGTGGTATGGTCTATATATTACTGTATGTTGTATGGTCTATATATTACTTCATGAAGTATGGTCTATACATTACTGTATGTAGTATGGTATATATTACTGTATATAGTATGGTCTATATATTACTGTATGTAGTATGGTCTATACATAACTGTATGTAGTATCAGAAAAAATCAGAATGATCATTACTTCGTGTACAGGTGGGTTCAAACTGTGAATGGCATCTCGTTATATTCTTTCAGTTGAACCTGAACATGAACATTACCTTGTGACGTCATAATACTAAATAATGTTGTCGTCCGCTGATCTTAGTAGGTTATTTAAGGAGAACATTCTACAAGTTTCTTGCTCTGATACCGAGTCGTCTATCATTGGCTTCCTGTACCTTAGGGATGAAGGGTTCTCGCCGCATCAATCTTACTGTAGCTCCATAAAATACTGGCGAGGAATACATGTACATCAATGCTGAAACTACTTCCATCATTATACCGCCTCGCTTGTCTGTGTGTTTGTTTCATTAATACGGAACTTTCTTTTCGTGTGTATCATTAAAGCGATATATATTCAGTTACCATCTTTATTTAGGCATGAGAGCATGTATCACGAAAGAACTCCTAAATGTGTTTTTATCTTTTTTTACGGTCTTAACACTAGGAAATAAACAAACCTTTGCAGGTCCTTGTCACCTGCCCCGGTCGTTCCGAGAGAGAACGAAACGTAGACACGAGCAAGATATAGAACAATAATGACACCAATAAAAATAATATGCACGAGACAACAACTTGTAGTGTGGATTAGTTACAAAGTCGTAATAATCAGTTTAAATGTCGTACGGACTAGTTACAAAGTCGTACGGACTAGTTATATAGTCGTACGAACAGTTACAAAGTCGTACGGACTAGTTACAATGTCGTACGGACTAGTGGCAAAGTCGTACGGACTAGTTACATAGTCGTACGAACAGTTACAAAGTCGTACGGACTAGTTTAAATGTCGTACGGACTAGTTACAAAGTCGTACGGACTAGTTACAATGTCGTACGGACTAGTGGCAAAGTCGTACGGACTAGTTACAAAGTCGTACGGACTACTTACAATGTACAAAGTCGTACGTACTAGTTACAAAGTCGAACTGACTAGTTACAAAGTCGTACTGACTAGTTGAATAGTCGTACAGACTAGTTACAAAGTCGTACGGACAAAGTCGTACGGACTAGTTACAAAGTCGTACGTACTAGTTACAAAGTCGTACGGACTAGTTACAAAGTCGTACGTACTAGTTACAATGTCGTACGGACTAGTTACAAAGTCGTACGAACTAGTTACAATGTCGTACGGACTAGTTACAAAGTCGTACGTACTAGTTACAAAGTCGTACGGTCTAGTTACAATGTCGTACGGACTAGTTACAAAGTCGTACGTACTAGTTACAAAGTCGTACGGACTAGTTACATAGTCGTACGGACTAGTTACATAGTCGTACGGACTAGTTGCAAAGTCGTACGGACTAATTAAAAAGTCGTACGGACTAGTTTAAATGTACAAAGTCGTACGTACTAGTTACAAAGTCATACGGACTAGTTACAAAGTTGTACGGACTAGTTACAAAGTCATACGGACTAGTTGCAAAGTCGTACGTACCAGTTACAAAGTCGTACGGACTAGTTACAATGTCGTACGGACTAGTTACATAGTCGTACGGACTAGTTACGTAGTTGAACAGACTAGATACAAAGCCGAACTGACTAGATATAAAGCCGAACTTACTAGATAAAAAGTCATACGGATTAGTTACAAAGTCCTATAAACGAGGGAAAAAACGAGAAAATAGTCTCAAGTATCATTAAACTATTAAACAAATTACGTAAAATTATTCATCAAATCTTGTCTTGTATGTCAGTCCCTTTACCCGAGACCGCTTCACTTCCTGTCCCTTCATATAACAGCGAAAAAGAGACGAATCTAGAAAACGCACTAGCCGAGTTTGAGAAAAGAGGACTAATACTTTATGAGACTATAACACAGTAAGAAAACTTGAAAATGTCTGTAAGACATAAATGCCCTCACTACCACTTGGCAACCCAAAACCTCAGCAGTTCCTGAGATAAGCTAGCTACATTTCATCGGGACGGGTCTGGACAGGGCTGGATGGGACTAGGCGGGACAAGGTGGGATGGGACGAGGCTAGACAGGGCGGGATGGGACGAGGCGGGAAAAGGCGGGATGGGACAAGGCGGGACAAGGCGGGATGGGACTAGGCAGGACAAGGCCGGATGGGACGAGGCGGAACAAGTCGTGACTGGACGAGGCGGGACGGGACGAGGCTAGACAGGGCGGGATGGGACGAGACGGGACAATGCGGGATGGGACAAGGCGGGACAAGGCGGGATGGCACGAGACGGGACAAGGCGGGACTGGACGAGGCTAGACAGGGCGGGACTGGACGAGGAGGGACAGGGCGGGATGGGACGAGGTGGACATTGTTAACAATATATGCCCTTCCATTTCAGGGTTGGAATAAAAATATTGTGTCATAGATAACCGGTTGCTTTGGCAAACGAATGCCACTATAAAAAACACTTACTGTTTACTTGTCAGGGCTACAGTCCTGATGGTATAATGTTTACTATGTCAGGACTATAGTCCTAGACTGTAGCCCTGACATAGTAAACAGTATACCAACAGGACTGTAGTCCTGACATAGTAAACAGTACACCAACAGGACTGTAGCCCTGACATAGTAAACAGTATACCAACAGGACTGTAGCCCTGACATAGTAAACAGTATACCAACAGGACTGTAGTCCTGACATAGTAAACAGTATACCAACAGAACTGTAACCCTGACATAGTAAACAGTATACCAACAGGACTGTAGCCCTGACATAGTAAACAGTATACCAACAGGACTGTAGTCCTGACATAGTAAACATTATACCAACAGGACTGTAGCCCTGACATAGTAAACAGTTTACCGACAGGTCTGTAGCCCTGACATAGTAAACAGTACACCAACAGGACTGTAGCCCTGACATAGTAAACAGTATACCAACAGGACTATAACCCTGACATAGTAAACAGTATACCAACAGGACTGTAACCCTGACATAGTTAACAGTATACCGACAGGTCTGTAGCCCTGACATAGTAAGCAGTAAACCAACAGGACTGTAGTCCTGACATAGTAAACAGTATACCGACAGGACTGTAGCCCTGACATAGTAAACAGTATACCGACAGGACTGTAGTCCTGACATAGTAAACAGTATACCAACAGGACTGTAGTCCTGACATAGTAAACAGTACACCAACAGGTCTGTAGCCCTGACATAGTAAACAGTATATCAACAGGACTGTAGCCCTGACATCGTAAACAGTACACCAACAGGACTGTAGTCCTGACATAGTAAACAGTATACCTAAAGGACTGTAGTCCTGACATAGTAAACAGTATACCTAAAGGACTGTAGTCCTGACATAGTAAACAGTATACCTAAAGGACTGTAGTCCTGACATAGTAAGCAGTACACCAACAGGACTGTAGCCCTGACATAGTAAACAGTATACCAACAGGTCTGTAGTCCTGACATAGTAAACAGTATACCAACAGGACTGTAGTCCTGACATAGTAAACAGTATACCAACAGGACTGTAGTCCTGACATAGTAAACAGTATACCGACAGGACTGTAGTCCTGACATAGTAAACAGTATACCAACAGGACTGTAGCCCTGACATAGTAAACAGTATACCAACAGGACTGTAGCCCTGACATAGTAAACAGTATACCAACAGGTCTGTAGTCCTGACATAGTAATAAGTATACCGACATGACTGTAGTCCTGACATCGTAAACAGTATACCAACAGGACTGTAGTCCTGACATAGTAAACAGTATACCAACAGGACCGTAGTCCTGACATAGTAAACAGTATACCTAAAGGACTGTAGCCCTGACATAGTAAACAGTATACCAACAGGACTGTAGCCCTGACATAGTAATAAGAATACCGACATGACTGTAGTCCTGACATCGTAAACAGTATACCAAAAGGACTGTAGTCCTGACATAGTAAACAGTACACCAACAGGACTGTAGTCCTGACATAGTAAACAGTATACCGACAGGACTGTAGCCCTGACATAGTAAACAGTATATCAACAGGACTGTAGCCCTGACATAGTAAACAGTATAGCAACAGGACTGTAGCCCTGACATAGTAAACAGTACACCAACAGGACTGTAGCCCTGACATAGTAAACAGTATACCGACAGGACTGTAGTCCTGACATAGTAAACAGTATACCGACAGGACTGTAGTCCTGACATAGTAAACAGTATACCAACAGGACTGTAGTCCTGACATAGTAAACAGTATACCAACAGGACTGTAGTCCTGACATAGTAAACAGTACACCAACAGGACTGTAGCCCTGACATAGTAAACAGCATACCGACAGGACTGTAGTCCTGACATAGTAAACAGTACATCAACAGGACTGTAGCCCTGACATAGTAAACAGTATATCGACAGGTCTGTAGCCCTGACATAGTAAACAGTATACCGACAGGACTGTAGTCCTGACATAGTAAACAGCATACCGACAGGACTGTAGCCCTGACATAGTAAACAGTATACCATCAGGACTGTAGCCCTGACAAGTAAACAGTATACCAACAGGACTGTAGCCCTGACATAGTTAACAGTATACCAAAAGGACTGTAGTCCTGACATCGTAAACAGTACACCAACAGGACAGTAGCCCTGACATAGTAAACAGTATACCAACAGGACTGTAACCCTGACATAGTAAACAGTATACCAACAGGAATGTAGCCCTGACATCGTAAACAGTACACCAACAGGACTGTAGCCCTGACATAGTAAACAGTATACCAACAGGGCTGTAGTCCTGACATAGTAAAGAGTATACCAACAGGACTGTAACCCTGACATAGTAAACAGTATACCAACAGGACAGTAGCCCTGACATAGTAAACAGTATACCAACAGGACTGTAGCCCTGACATAGTAAACAGTATACCGACAGGACTGTAGTCCTGATATAGTAAACAGTATACCAACAGGTCTGTAGTCCTGACATAGTAAACAGTATACCAACAGGACTGTAGTCCTGACATAGTAAACAGTATACCAACAGGACTGTAGTCCTGACATAGTAAACAGTATACCAACAGGTCTGTAGCCCTGACATAGTAAACAGTATACCAACAGGACTGTAGTCCTGACATAGTAAACAGTATACCGACAGGACTGTAGCCCTGACATAGTAAACAGTATACCGACAGGACTGTAGCCCTGACATAGTAAACAGTATACCAACAGGACTGTAGTCCTGACATAGTAAACAGTACACCAACAGGACTGTAGTCCTGACATAGTAAACAGTATACCGACAGGACTGTAGTCCTAACATAGTAAACAGTATACCAACAGGACTGTAGTCCTGACATAGTAAACATTATACCAACAGGAATGTAGCCCTGACATAGTAAACAGTATACCAACAGGACTGTAGTCCTGACATAGTAAACAGTATACCTACAGGACTGTAGCCCTGGCATAGTAAACAGTATACCAACAGGACTGTAGCCCTGACATAGTAAACAGTACACCAACAGGACTGTAGCCCTGACATAGTAAACAGTATACCAACAGGACTGTAGCCCTGACATAGTAAACAGTACACCAACAGGACTGTAGTCCTGACATAGTAAACAGTATACCTACAGGACTGTAGTCCTGACATAGTAAACAGTACACCAACAGGACTGTAGTCCTGACATAGTAAACAGTATACCTACAGGACTGTAGTCCTGACATAGTAAACAGTATACCGACAGGACTGTAGTCCTGACATAGTAAACAGTATACCAACAGGACTGTAGCCCTGACATAGTAAACAGTATACCAACAGGACTGTAGCCCTGACATAGTAATAAGAATACCGACATGACTGTAGTCCTGACATCGTAAACAGTATACCAAAAGGACTGTAGTCCTGACATAGTAAACAGTACACCAACAGGACTGTAGTCCTGACATAGTAAACAGTATACCGACAGGACTGTAGCCCTGACATAGTAAACAGTATATCAACAGGACTGTAGCCCTGACATAGTAAACAGTATACCAACAGGACTGTAGCCCTGACATAGTAAACAGTACACCAACAGGACTGTAGCCCTGACATAGTAAACAGTATACCGACAGGACTGTAGTCCTGACATAGTAAACAGTATACCGACAGGACTGTAGTCCTGACATAGTAAACAGTATACCAACAGGACTGTAGTCCTGACATAGTAAACAGTATACCAACAGGACTGTAGTCCTGACATAGTAAACAGTACACCAACAGGACTGTAGCCCTGACATAGTAAACAGCATACCGACAGGACTGTAGTCCTGACATAGTAAACAGTACATCAACAGGACTGTAGCCCTGACATAGTAAACAGTATATCGACAGGTCTGTAGCCCTGACATAGTAAACAGTATACCGACAGGACTGTAGTCCTGACATAGTAAACAGCATACCGACAGGACTGTAGCCCTGACATAGTAAACAGTATACCATCAGGACTGTAGCCCTGACAAGTAAACAGTATACCAACAGGACTGTAGCCCTGACATAGTTAACAGTATACCAAAAGGACTGTAGTCCTGACATCGTAAACAGTACACCAACAGAACTGTAGCCCTGACATAGTAAACAGTATACCAACAGGACTGTAACCCTGACATAGTAAACAGTATACCAACAGGAATGTAGCCCTGACATCGTAAACAGTACACCAACAGGACTGTAGCCCTGACATAGTAAACAGTATACCAACAGGACTGTAGTCCTGACATAGTAAACAGTATACCAACAGGACTGTAACCCTGACATAGTAAACAGTATACCAACAGGACAGTAGCCCTGACATAGTAAACAGTATACCAACAGGACTGTAGCCCTGACATAGTAAACAGTATACCGACAGGACTGTAGTCCTGACATAGTAAACAGTATACCAACAGGACTGTAGTCCTGACATAGTAAACAGTATACCAACAGGACTGTAGTCCTGACATAGTAAACAGTATACCAACAGGACTGTAGTCCTGACATAGTAAACAGTATACCAACAGGTCTGTAGCCCTGACATAGTAAACAGTATACCAACAGGACTGTAGTCCTGACATAGTAAACAGTATACCGACAGGACTGTAGCCCTGACATAGTAAACAGTATACCGACAGGACTGTAGCCCTGACATAGTAAACAGTATACCAACAGGACTGTAGTCCTGACATAGTAAACAGTACACCAACAGGACTGTAGTCCTGACATAGTAAACAGTATACCGACAGGACTGTAGTCCTAACATAGTAAACAGTATACCAACAGGACTGTAGTCCTGACATAGTAAACATTATACCAACAGGAATGTAGCCCTGACATAGTAAACAGTATACCAACAGGACTGTAGTCCTGACATAGTAAACAGTATACCTACAGGACTGTAGCCCTGACATAGTAAACAGTATACCAACAGGACTGTAGCCCTGACATAGTAAACAGTACACCAACAGGACTGTAGCCCTGACATAGTAAACAGTATACCAACAGGACTGTAGCCCTGACATAGTAAACAGTACACCAACAGGACTGTAGTCCTGACATAGTAAACAGTATACCTACAGGACTGTAGTCCTGACATAGTAAACAGTACACCAACAGGACTGTAGTCCTGACATAGTAAACAGTATACCTACAGGACTGTAGTCCTGACATAGTAAACAGTATACCGACAGGACTGTAGTCCTGACATAGTAAACAGTATACCAACAGGACTGTAGCCCTGACATAGTAAACAGTATACCAACAGGACTGTAGTCCTGACATAGTAAACAGTATACCAACAGGACTGTAGTCCTGACATAGTAAACAGTATACCTACAGTGCTGTAGTCCTGACATAGTAAACAGTATACCGACAGGACTGTAGCCCTGACATAGTAAACAGTATACCGACAGGACTGTAGCCCTGACATAGTAAACAGTATACCGACAGGACTGTAGTCCTGACATAGTAAACAGTACACCAACAGGACTGTAGTCCTGACATAGTACAGAGTATACCGACAGGACTGTAGCCCTGACATAGTAAACAGTATACCAACAGGACTGTAACCCTGACATAGTAAACAGTATACCAACAGGACTGTAGCCCTGACATCGCAAACAGTACACCAACAGGACTGTAGCCCTGACAGAGTAAACAGTATACCAACAGGACTGTAACCCTGACATAGTAAACAGTATACCAACAGGACTGTAGCCCTGACATCGCAAACAGTATACCAACAGGACTGTAACCCTGACATAGTTAACAGTATACCGACAGGACTGTAGCCCTGACATAGTTAACAGTATACCGACAGGACTGTAGCCCTGACATAGTAAACAGTATACCAACAGGACTGTAGCCCTGACATAGTAAACAGTATACCAACAGGACTGTAGCCCTGACATAGTAAACAGTATACCAACAGGACTGTAGTCCTGACATAGTAAACAGTATACCAACAGGACTGTAGCCCTGACATAGTAAACAGTATACCGACAGGACTGTAGTCCTGACATAGTAAACAGTACACCAACAGGACTGTAGTCCTGACATAGTAAAGAGTATACCGACAGGACTGTAGCCCTGACATAGTAAACAGTATACCAACAGGACTGTAGCCCTGACATAGTAAACAGTATACCAACAGGACTGTAGTCCTGACATAGTAAACAGTATACCGACAGGACTGTAGCCCTGACATAGTAAACAGTATACCGACAGGACTGTAGCCCTGACATAGTAAACAGTATACCAACAGGACTGTAGCCCTGACATAGTAAACAGTATACCAACAGGACTGTAGCCCTGACATAGTAAACAGTATACCGACAGGACTGTAGCCCTGACATAGTAAACAGTATACCGACAGGACTGTAGCCCTGAAATAGTAAACAGTATACCAACAGGACTGTAGTCCTGACATAGTTAACAGTATATCTACAGGACTGTAGTCCTGACATAGTAAACAGTATACCTACAGGTCTGTTGCCCTTACATAGTAAACAGTACACCAACAGGACTGTAGCCCTGGCATAGTAAACAGTATACCAACAGGACTGTAGCCCTGACATAGTAAACAGTATACCTACAGGACTGTAGCCCTGACATAGTAAACAGTACACCAACAGGACTGTAGCCCTGACATAGTAAACAGTATACCGACAGGACTGTAGCCCTGACATAGTAAACAGTATACCGACAGGACTGTAGTCCTGACATAGTAAACAGTACACCAACAGGACTGTAGTCCTGACATAGTACAGAGTATACCGACAGGACTGTAGCCCTGACATAGTAAACAGTATACCAACAGGACTGTAACCCTGACATAGTAAACAGTATACCAACAGGACTGTAGCCCTGACATCGCAAACAGTACACCAACAGGACTGTAGCCCTGACAGAGTAAACAGTATACCAACAGGACTGTAACCCTGACATAGTAAACAGTATACCAACAGGACTGTAGCCCTGACATCGCAAACAGTATACCAACAGGACTGTAACCCTGACATAGTTAACAGTATACCGACAGGACTGTAGCCCTGACATAGTTAACAGTATACCGACAGGACTGTAGCCCTGACATAGTAAACAGTACACCAACAGGACTGTAGCCCTGACATAGTAAACAGTATACCAACAGGACTGTAGCCCTGACATAGTAAACAGTATACCAACAGGACTGTAGTCCTGACATAGTAAACAGTACACCAACAGGACTGTAGCCCTGACATAGTAAACAGTATACCGACAGGACTGTAGTCCTGACATAGTAAACAGTACACCAACAGGACTGTAGTCCTGACATAGTAAAGAGTATACCGACAGGACTGTAGCCCTGACATAGTAAACAGTATACCAACAGGACTGTAGCCCTGACATAGTAAACAGTATACCAACAGGACTGTAGTCCTGACATAGTAAACAGTATACCGACAGGACTGTAGCCCTGACATAGTAAACAGTATACCGACAGGACTGTAGCCCTGACATAGTAAACAGTATACCGACAGGACTGTAGCCCTGACATAGTAAACAGTATACCAACAGGACTGTAGCCCTGACATAGTAAACAGTATACCGACAGGACTGTAGCCCTGACATAGTAAACAGTATACCGACAGGACTGTAGCCCTGAAATAGTAAACAGTATACCAACAGGACTGTAGTCCTGACATAGTTAACAGTATATCTACAGGACTGTAGTCCTGACATAGTAAACAGTATACCTACAGGTCTGTTGCCCTTACATAGTAAACAGTACACCAACAGGACTGTAGCCCTGGCATAGTAAACAGTATACCAACAGGACTGTAGCCCTGACATAGTAAACAGTATACCTACAGGACTGTAGCCCTGACATAGTAAACAGTACACCAACAGGACTGTAGCCCTGGCATAGTAAACAGTATACCTACAGGACTGTAGTCCTGACATAGTAAACAGTATACCTACAGGTCTGTTGCCCTTACATAGTAAACAGTACACCAACAGGACTGTAGCCCTGGCATAGTAAACAGTATACCTACAGGACTGTAGTCCTGACATAGTAAACAGTATACCTACAGGTATGTTGCCCTTACATAGTAAACAGTATACCAACAGGACTGTAGTCCTGACATAGTAAACAGTACACCAACAGGACTGTAGTCCTGACATAGTAAACAGTATACCGACAGGACTGTAGTCCTAACATAGTAAACAGTATACCAACAGGACTGTAGTCCTGACATAGTAAACAGTATACCAACAGGACTGTAGCCCTGACATAGTAAACAGTATACCAACAGGACTGTAGTCCTGACATAGTAAACAGTATACCTACAGGACTGTAGCCCTGGCATAGTAAACAGTATACCAACAGGACTGTAGCCCTGACATAGTAAACAGTACACCAACAGGACTGTAGCCCTGACATAGTAAACAGTATACCAACAGGACTGTAGCCCTGACATAGTAAACAGTACACCAACAGGACTGTAGTCCTTACATAGTAAACAGTATACCTACAGGACTGTAGTCCTGACATAGTAAACAGTACACCGACAGGACTGTAGTCCTGACATAGTAAACAGTATACCTACAGGACTGTAGTCCTGACATAGTAAACAGTATACCGACAGGACTGTAGTCCTGACATAGTAAACAGTATACCAACAGGACTGTAGCCCTGACATAGTAAACAGTATACCAACAGGACTGTAGTCCTGACATAGTAAACAGTATACCAACAGGACTGTAGTCCTGACATAGTAAACAGTATACCTACAGTGCTGTAGTCCTGACATAGTAAACAGTATACCGACAGGACTGTAGCCCTGACATAGTAAACAGTATACCGACAGGACTGTAGCCCTGACATAGTAAACAGTATACCGACAGGACTGTAGTCCTGACATAGTAAACAGTACACCAACAGGACTGTAGTCCTGACATAGTACAGAGCATACCGACAGGACTGTAGCCCTGACATAGTAAACAGTATACCAACAGGACTGTAACCCTGACATAGTAAACAGTATACCAACAGGACTGTAGCCCTGACATCGCAAACAGTACACCAACAGGACTGTAGCCCTGACAGAGTAAACAGTATACCAACAGGACTGTAACCCTGACATAGTAAACAGTATACCGACAGGACTGTAGCCCTGACATAGTTAACAGTATACCGACAGGACTGTAGCCCTGACATAGTAAACAGTACACCAACAGGACTGTAGCCCTGACATAGTAAACAGTATACCAACAGGACTGTAGCCCTGACATAGTAAACAGTATACCAACAGGACTGTAGTCCTGACATAGTAAACAGTACACCAACAGGACTGTAGCCCTGACATAGTAAACAGTATACCGACAGGACTGTAGTCCTGACATAGTAAACAGTACACCAACAGGACTGTAGTCCTGACATAGTAAAGAGTATACCGACAGGACTGTAGCCCTGACATAGTAAACAGTATACCAACAGGACTGTAGCCCTGACATAGTAAACAGTATACCAACAGGACTGTAGTCCTGACATAGTAAACAGTATACCGACAGGACTGTAGCCCTGACATAGTAAACAGTATACCGACAGGACTGTAGCCCTGACATAGTAAACAGTATACCTACAGGACTGTAGCCCTGACATAGTAAACATTATACCAACAGGACTGTAGCCCTGACATAGTAAACAGTATACCGACAGGACTGTAGCCCTGACATAGTAAACAGTATACCGACAGGACTGTAGCCCTGACATAGTAAACAGTATACCAACAGGACTGTAGTCCTGACATAGTTAACAGTATATCTACAGGACTGTAGTCCTGACATAGTAAACAGTATACCTACAGGTCTGTTGCCCTTACATAGTAAACAGTACACCAACAGGACTGTAGCCCTGGCATAGTAAACAGTATACCAACAGGACTGTAGCCCTGACATAGTAAACAGTATACCTACAGGACTGTAGCCCTGACATAGTAAACAGTACACCAACAGGACTGTAGCCCTGGCATAGTAAACAGTATACCTACAGGACTGTAGTCCTGACATAGTAAACAGTATACCTACAGGTCTGTTGCCCTTACATAGTAAACAGTACACCAACAGGACTGTAGCCCTGGCATAGTAAACAGTATACCTACAGGACTGTAGTCCTGACATAGTAAACAGTATACCTACAGGTATGTTGCCCTTACATAGTAAACAGTACACCAACAGGACTGTAGCCCTGACATAGTAAACAGTATACCTACAGGACTGTAGCACTGACATAGTAAACAGTACACCAACAGGACTGTAGCCCTGACATAGTAAACAGTATACCAACAGGACTGTAGTCCTGACATAGTTAACAGTATACCAACAGGACTGTAGCCCTGACATAGTAAACAGTATACCGACAGGACTGTAGCCCTGACATAGTAAACAGTATACCAACAGGACTGTAGCCCTGAGATAGTAAACAGTATACCAACAGGACTGTAGCCCTGACATAGTAAACAGTATACCAACAGGACTGTAGTCCTGACATAGTAGACAGTATACCTACAGGTCTGTTGCCCTTACATAGTAAACAGTACACCAACAGGACTGTAGCCCTGGCATAGTAAACAGTATACCTACAGGACTGTAGTCCTGACATAGTAAACAGTATACCTACAGGTCTGTTGCCCTTACATAGTAAACAGTATACCAACAGGACTGTAGTCCTGACATAGTAAACAGTATACCAACAGGACTGTAGTCCTGACATAGTAAACAGTATACCAACAGGACTGTAGCCCTGGCATAGTAAACAGTATACCTACAGGACTGTAGCCCTGACATAGTAAACAGTATATCAACAGGACTGTAGTCCTGACATAGTAAACAGTACACCAACAGGACTGTAGTCCTGACATAGTAAACAGTACACCAACAGGACTGTAGCCCTGACATAGTAAACAGTATACCAACAGGACTGTAGTCCTGACATAGTAAACAGTATACCAACAGGACTGTAGCCCTGACATAGTAAACAGTATACCAACAGGACTGTAGCCCTGACATAGTAAACAGAATACCAACAGGACTGTAGCCCTGACATAGTAAACAGTATACCAACAGGACTGTAGCCCTGACATAGTAAACAGTATACCAACAGGACTGTAGCCCTGACATTGTAAACAGTATACCAAAAGGACTGTAGTCCTGACATAGTAAACAGTATACCTACAGGACTGTAGCCCTGACATAGTAAACAGTACACCAACAGGACTGTAGCCCTGACATAGTAAACAGTATACCAACAGGACTGTAGTCCTGACATAGTTAACAGTATACCAACAGGACTGTAGCCCTGACATAGTAAACAGTATACCAACAGGACTGTAGTCTTGACATAGTAAACAGTATACCAACAGGACTGTAGTCCTGACATAGTAAACAGTATACCAACAGGACTGTAGCCTTGGCATAGTAAACAGTATACCTACAGGACTGTAGCCCTGACATAGTAAACAGTATATCAACAGGACTGTAGTCCTGACATAGTAAACAGTACACCAACAGGACTGTAGTCCTGACATAGTAAACAGTACACCAACAGGACTGTAGCCCTGACATAGTAAACAGTATACCAACAGGACTGTAGCCCTGACATAGTAAACAGTATACCAACAGGACTGTAGCCCTGACATAGTAAACAGTATACCAACAGGACTGTAGCCCTGACATAGTAAACAGAATACCAACAGGACTGTAGCCCTGACATAGTAAACAGTATACCAAAAGGACTGTAGCCCTGACATAGTAAACAGTATACCAACAGGACTGTAGCCCTGACATTGTAAACAGTATACCAAAAGGACTGTAGTCCTGACATAGTAAACAGTATACCTACAGGACTGTAGTCCTGACATAGTAAACAGTATACCTACAGGACTGTAGCCCTGACATAGTAAACAGTACACCAACAGGACTGTAGCCCTGACATAGTAAACAGTATACCAACAGGACTGTAGCCCTGACATAGTAAACAGTATACCGACAGGACTGTAGCCCTGACATAGTAAACAGTATACCGACAGGACTGTAGCCCTGACATAGTAAACAGTATACCAACAGGACTGTAGTCCTGACATAGTTAACAGTATATCTACAGGACTGTAGTCCTGACATAGTAAACAGTATACCTACAGGTCTGTTGCCCTTACATAGTAAACAGTACACCAACAGGACTGTAGCCCTGGCATAGTAAACAGTATACCAACAGGACTGTAGCCCTGACATAGTAAACAGTATACCTACAGGACTGTAGCCCTGACATAGTAAACAGTACACCAACAGGACTGTAGCCCTGGCATAGTAAACAGTATACCTACAGGACTGTAGTCCTGACATAGTAAACAGTATACCTACAGGTCTGTTGCCCTTACATAGTAAACAGTACACCAACAGGACTGTAGCCCTGGCATAGTAAACAGTATACCTACAGGACTGTAGTCCTGACATAGTAAACAGTATACCTACAGGTATGTTGCCCTTACATAGTAAACAGTACACCAACAGGACTGTAGCCCTGACATAGTAAACAGTATACCTACAGGACTGTAGCCCTGACATAGTAAACAGTACACCAACAGGACTGTAGCCCTGACATAGTAAACAGTATACCAACAGGACTGTAGTCCTGACATAGTTAACAGTATACCAACAGGACTGTAGCCCTGACATAGTAAACAGTATACCGACAGGACTGTAGCCCTGACATAGTAAACAGTATACCAACAGGACTGTAGCCCTGAGATAGTAAACAGTATACCAACAGGACTGTAGCCCTGACATAGTAAACAGTATACCAACAGGACTGTAGTCCTGACATAGTAAACAGTATACCTACAGGTCTGTTGCCCTTACATAGTAAACAGTACACCAACAGGACTGTAGCCCTGGCATAGTAAACAGTATACCTACAGGACTGTAGTCCTGACATAGTAAACAGTATACCTACAGGTCTGTTGCCCTTACATAGTAAACAGTATACCAACAGGACTGTAGTCCTGACATAGTAAACAGTATACCAACAGGACTGTAGTCCTGACATAGTAAACAGTATACCAACAGGACTGTAGCCCTGGCATAGTAAACAGTATACCTACAGGACTGTAGCCCTGACATAGTAAACAGTATATCAATAGGACTGTAGTCCTGACATAGTAAACAGTACACCAACAGGACTGTAGTCCTGACATAGTAAACAGTACACCAACAGGACTGTAGCCCTGACATAGTAAACAGTATACCAACAGGACTGTAGCCCTGACATAGTAAACAGTATACCAACAGGACTGTAGCCCTGACATAGTAAACAGTATACCAACAGGACTGTAGCCCTGACATAGTAAACAGAATACCAACAGGACTGTAGCCCTGACATAGTAAACAGTATACCAACAGGACTGTAGCCCTGACATAGTAAACAGTATACCAACAGGACTGTAGCCCTGACATTGTAAACAGTATACCAAAAGGACTGTAGTCCTGACATAGTAAACAGTATACCTACAGGACTGTAGTCCTGACATAGTAAACAGTATACCTACAGGACTGTAGCCCTGACATAGTAAACAGTACACCAACAGGACTGTAGCCCTGACATAGTAAACAGTATACCAACAGGACTGTAGCCCTGACATAGTAAACAGTATACCGACAGGACTGAAGCCCTGACATAGTAAACAGTATACCAACAGGACTGTAGTCCTGACATAGTAAACAGTATACCAACAGGACTGTTGTCCTGGCATAGTAAACAGTATACCAACAGGACTGTAGTTCTGACATAGTAAACAGTATACCAACAAGACTGTATTCCTGACATAGTAAACAGTACACCAACAGGACTGTAGCCCTGACATAGTAAACAGTATATCAACAGGACTGTAGCCCTGACATAGTAAACAGTATACCGACAGGACTGTAGCCCTGACATAGTAAACAGTACACCAACATGACTGTAGCCCTGACATAGTAAACAGTATACCAACAGGACTGTAACCCTGACATAGTAAACAGTATACCAACAGGACTGTAGTCCTGACATAGTAAACAGTACACCTACAGGACTGTAGCCCTGACATAGTAAACAGTATACCGACAGGGCTGTAGCCCTGACATAGTAAACAGTATACCGACAGGACTGTAGTCCTGACATAGTAAACAGTATATCAACAGGACTGTATCCCTGACATAGTAAACAGTATACCAACAGGACTGTAGTCCTGACATAGTTAACAGTATACCAACAGGACTGTAGCCCTGACATAGTAAACAGTACACCAACAGGACTGTAGTCCTGACATAGTTAACAGCACACCAACAGGACTGTAGCCCTAACATAGTAAACAGTATACCAACAGGACTGTAGTCCTGACATAGTAAACAGTATACCAAAAGGACTGTAGCCCTGACATAGTAAACAGTATACCAACAGGACTGTAGTCCTGACATAGCAAACAGTATACCAACAGGACTGTAGCCCTGACATAGTAAACAGTATACCAACAGGACTGTAACCCTGACATAGTAAACAGTATACCTACAGGACTGTAGCCCTGACATAGTAAACAGTATACCAACAGGACTGTAGTCCTGACATAGTAAACAGTATACCAACAGGACTGTAGTCCTGACATAGTAAACAGTATATCAACAGGACTGTAGCCCTGACATAGTAAACAGTATACCAACAGGACTGTAGCCCTGACAAGTAAACAGTATACCAACAGGACTGTAGCCCTGACATAGTAAACAGTATACCTACAGGACTGTAGTCCTGACATAGTAAACAGTATACCAACAGGACTGTAGCCCTGACATAGTAAAAAGTATACCAACAGGACTGTAGCCCTGACATAGTAAACAGTATACCGACAGGACTGTAGCCCTGACATAGTAAACAGTATGCCAACAGGACTGTAGTCCTGACATAGTTAACAGTACACCAACAGGACTGTAGCCCTGACATAGTAAACAGTATACCAACAGGACTGTAGCCCTGACATAGTAAACAGTATACCGACAGGACTGTAGCCCTGACATAGTAAACAGTATACCAACAGGACTGTAGTCCTGACATAGTAAACAGTATACCAACAGGACTGTAGCCCTGACATAGTAACCAGTATACCAACAGGACTGTAGCCCTGCCATAGCAAACAGTATACCAACACTTGAATCGATGTTAATTATTGGCCCCAAAGACTATAGAAACCAAGCCGGAACTACTGAGTTCTGAGACTTGTGTATATTTGGTTCTCTGTATAGTGTATAGAGTATCTAAACAGACTATAGAAACCAGGTCGGAACTACTGAGTTCTGAGACTTGTGTATATTTGGTTCTCTGTATAGTGTATAGAGTATCTAAACAGACTAAAGAAACCAGACCGGAACAACTGAGTTCTGAGACTTGTGTATATTTGGTTCTCTGTATAGTGTATATAGTACCTAAATAGACTATAGAAACCAGACCGGAACTACTGAGTTCTGAGACTTGTGTATATTTGGTTCTCTGTATAGTGTATAGAGTATCTAAACAGACTATAGAAACTAGACCGGAACAACTGAGTTCTGAGACTTGTGTATATTTGGTTCTCTGTATAGTGTATAGAGTATCTAAACAGACTATAGAAACCAGACCGGAACTACTGAGTTCTGAGACTTGTGTTTATTTTGGTTCTCTGTATAGTGTATAGAGTATCTAAACAGACTATAGAAACCAGGCCGGAACTACTGAGTTCTGAGACTTGTGTATATTTGGTTCTCTGTATAGTGTATAGAGTTTCTAAACAGACTATAGAAACCAGACCGGAACTACTGAGTTCTGAGACTTGTGTTTATTTGGTTCTCTGTATAGTGTATAGAGTATCTAAACAGACTATAGAAACCAGGCCGGAACTACTGAGTTCTGAGACTTGTGTATATTTGGTTCTCTGTATAGTGTATAGAGTATCTAAACAGACTATAGAAACTAGGCCGGAACAACTGAGTTCTGAGACTTGTGTATATTTGGTTCTCTTTATAGTGTATAAAGTATCTAAACAGACTATAGAAACCAGACCGGAACAACTGAGTTCTGAGACTTGTGTATATTTGGTTCTCTGTATAGTGTATAGAGTATCTAAACAGACTATAGAAACCAGACCGGAACAACTGAGTTCTGAGACTTGTGTATATTTGGTTCTGTTTATAGTGTATAGAGTATCTAAACAGACTATAGAAACCAGACCGGAACAACTGAGTTCTGAGACTTGTGTATATTTGGTTCTCTTTATCGTGTATAGAGCATCTAACACTATGAGGTACATTGAACTTCCAACAAACTCAGTGTTCATCTTATCAATTAAATTCTTTAATGACAGAGTGATATATACTGAAACGAAAAAGAAACGCAACTTTAAATTGTAGGTTTAATAAAATAATACTTGTGAGCATTATGTTTAAATTTCATATGTAACCCTAACCCTAACCCTAACCCCCAAATCGGTCGTGTTCCAAAACACAGGCGTCAGCAAAACGTTCGCCTCGACGCCGGTACACACGTTGACGGCCATCTGCTCGAAATAACGTGAATCGAGATTCATCGGTGAAGAGCATAGACCTCCAACGTCTCATAGGAAAACGTCTGGGCATATGTGCCGTTGCCCATTGCATACGACGTGCTCGACGTTGCGGTGTTAGTGGTAAACCAACGTACTGTCGCCTTGCACGCAAATTAGCCTCACGCAGTCTGTTGATCACTGTTTGGGGATGAATTCGACGGTTATGATTACCAATCGTATTCCTTGCCGTTTCAGCGGCCGTTAATCTCCTGTTACGCAGGTGTGCCAACCTAAGAACCCGGTCTTGACGTCGCGACGTTACGCGTGGACGTCCTGATCTCGGCTGGTCATCGACTCTTCCTGTTGCGTTAAGACGTGAAACTAATCGACTAATAGTCGATTTGTGAACTCTGAATTGTCGAGCGACGTGAAGTTGCGTGTTCCCTGCCAGAAGCATCGCTATAGCACGTCCTCTATCAACCTTTGATAACCGTGGCATAATTGTAAAAGGAATTATTGTTTGCAAAAGTATTGGCGATGATGTGGCTCAATGTTAGTGATGAATTGATACTGGTTTGAATGAAAAAAGAACGCATATGTTTGTACAGGCACGGTTTTTGATGTTTTTACCGCGCCGGAAGTGCATAGGTCTCTAGTCACACTTGGGTGATTTTGAAGATTGGTATGGGTGTTAGGCAGGGTGCATGTTTATTTCCGCGATTTTTATACAGATATGTATATTTAATACAAAATTAATCACAATTTTCCATGTTGCGTTTCTTTTTCGTTTCAGTATATATTAATAGAGGAGTTGTAGTCGGCGAAATTGATACTAGCTTAAACGTCTCTTCATATAATCGTCACTGCTAATGATACAGTGTACAGTGTGATATGCATGCCTTGTTAAAATGTGCAGACGTTTAGAAATGATGAAATTTATCTGCTATAAAATACACACGTAGGCAGATGTATAAATCAATGGCTCTAGTTGTATTTGGGGCAGATATCCTCCCCATTCTAACGCCCAACCAGCTTGTTGTACAATCCCCATATCTGTTAATTTGAACAACTGTTGTATACTTTTCTTGAAATTTTGTTTATTACTAATATAAATAAGCCACCCTTACCAGGATTAATCATTTCAAAGTTAATTTCTGAAATGCCTAATGTATTCCAAAGATCGACAGAAGATCTTGTTATTTCATCACACTTGTTATTAACTACAAAACTCATTTGATGATTTCCTTTTTTTCAATTTGTTATCAATACAAGGTTAGACGGTAAAAATTACTGGGTTGGTCATAAAATACCTAGAGCATGCGCTGAATTTACCTCGGGATTTATTTAATATCTTGTATTGGTAAGTGCGTATCTTTAAGATTTAGAAAAAAATATTGTCGTGTTAGGCTTTCTTTGTATCGACATTCTATATTGCTTTAGCACTAACAGCTTATTGTGGCATTTATTATAATGGGTCATATATAGATCAATATCAAACAGCGTTATTAAAACTCCTTGTTATAATCATCTGTGTCTGGGGATGAGTACCTTTAGGGCGTCTTTCTTTATGTTGACTACCCTTAACATCGAGTGGTGATAAACAATTTAACACAGTGGCATGGCAGTGAACCTGATTCGTTCTATAATCACAAACATATGATATCAACTCCAGTATCTGCATGCCACATGCTTATCTTCAATTAAACGCTGTCTATGATTTATAAACACTAAAGGATTTGAGTAATGACAGAGATTTAACATACGTTTCACATTAACTGGAGAACTGACCATCCTCACTGTTCGTAAACGTCACTCATAGGTCAGGAACAAATTAATCACGTATAACCATTTGACCGGGGGAGTTACTAATTTTAAACACTCGAAATGGCGCGCCAGTGTCTTTTTACACCCAGCAGGGATACTCTTTCATTACTCTATCTCTACTTCTTCGGAGTTGATCGTATTGTAAAATCACAAATATTTTACAGACTATCCTGTTGTATCTGCTTGTTATGAAGAATTGATATTTCTAGCTTACATCCATAAATTACCTGTTTATATTCTTTGATTATCTTTTGTTCGGCATATAGTTACAAGTATTTTTGTTGTCTATTTTCTCCAAACGACACTGTTCTTCCAGTCATCCATCAACCACATAATAACTGCCTCGTGATCAGTTACGATGTCTCGGCCCGTCTTTACTAATATATAACTAAAAACAATAAATTATCCGTTTCCATAAATGTTTCTAGACCACGTGCACCGTAATGCTAGATAACCAATGCATAAACATAAAAAAAATCCCGACAAGTCATAGAAACCATTATTGTACTTCAAAATTGATAAACGAGGGGGAAATCTGGACAACATATACATTCAGAGGAATACGAAATATACACTTGAAAAGTACAGTGAGGAAAAGGCAAGTTAGCAGTTCTTTTGTCCCCGTTATAATTTGCTGAAATGCAGCTTGCCTTTGTCTGTCTATTATAGCATTGATATAATAGTTTTACGGAGGCCAACTTCAGCATTGATATGATAGTTTTACGGAGGCCAACTTCAGCATTGATATAATAGTTTTACGGAGGCCAACTTCAGCATTGATATAATAGTTTTACGGAGGCCAACTTCAGCATTGATATAATAGTTTTACGGAGGCCAACTTCAGCATTGATATAATAGTTTTACGGAGGCCAACTTCAGCATTGATATGATAGTTTTACGGAGGCCAACTTCAGCATTGATATGATAGTTTTACGGAGGCCAACTTCAGCATTGATATGATAGTTTTACGGAGGCCAACTTCAGCATTGATATAATAGTTTTACGGAGGCCAACTTCAGCATTGATATAATAGTTTTACGGAGGCCAACTTCAGCATTGATATAATAGTTTTACGGAGGCCAACTTCAGCATTGATATAATAGTTTTACGGAGGCCAACTTCAGCATTGATATAATAGTTTTACGGAGGCCAACTTCAGCATTGATATAATAGTTTTACGGAGGCCAACTTCAGCATTGATAGCAAGGCTGAGTTTCCAGCAATGTTTATTTCCCATACGGGTCGGACTAAAGAAAGTTTGACCCAAGTTAATTTATTATTCACCTGCCTAGTTAACCAATCACATAAGTAACTTACAAAACTAGGAACGCAGATTGTCTCAAAACAGATCTAATTATTTAATTACTTAAACCTTATTTAACGTATATAGAGCTGTATCACTTACCCTAATCCTGCTAAAAGATCAAAACTTTCTATTTCTGCAGCTTGTTGGCTTTGATGTGTGTCACTCCAATGACTTGTTAAATGACAGTAGACAGTCCACTTTGTTACATTTCTAACCCTCGTGTTCATTTACACATGAGCTTTTCCTAACATATAACCCACATATAGCTGCAACGTCCATGATTTGAAATATTATATCAAACGCTTCTATCCTATTTACAAAATCGAGTCTGATGGAAACTTTTAACACCAAATACAGTACCGATCCCACATTGAAAGACAGGTGTGTAGGTGTGGGTTGTAAAGTTGTCTTAGGGAGAGACATTAAAACCAAGAAACATAAAACATCTCCAGCACAAATGGTTGCTTGATGCTTTTAAAGCAGATAGCAATAACTTTACTGATGATCAAGATATTGGCAATTGTGCGAAGTGTTTCAAGAATTATCAGAAACGAAAGTTGAAACCTAAAGATCAAAATGCTGGTGGTGGTGTTGACAATGATACGTAGTGGAACCTCCCGTTATTATCCATAAAGGATCCATTTCATGGCCAGTCTTCCCATGCCAAATGCACACTATGTATGAAGTGTTTTAATCAAAACTCGACCAGTTTGCCCATATAAAAAAACAATTAATCTTTCATCACAAACTGTGGTGGCTTTGACCTAACGTGTTTGTTCACATCATCTCATAGGAAATATCTCAATCCTACAGGTTAAAAGTTCACATGAAAGATAAATGCCTATATACTCTTCTCCTGTCTGGGTGATTGTGTGGTGAACCACGGTATTGTTACCGTTCCGGACTGTCCTTCTTCCACTTTGTTTATACGTCACCGTTCCGGACTGTCCTTCCACTTTGTTTATACGTCACCGTTCCGGACTATCCTTCTTCCACTTTGTTTATACGTCACCGTTCCGGACTGTCCTTCTTCCGCTTTGTTTATACGTCACCGTTCCGGACTGTCCTTCTTCCACTTTGTTTATACGTCACCGTTCCGGACTGTCCTTCTTCCACTTTGTTTATACGTCACCGTTCCGGACTGTCCTTCTTCCACTTTGTTTATACGTCACCGTTCCGGACTATCCTTCTTCCACTTTGTTTATACGTCACCGTTCCGGACTGTCCTTCTTCCACTTTGTTTATACGTCACCGTTCCGGACTGTCCTTCTTCCACTTTGTTTATACGTCACCGTTCCGGACTGTCCTTCTTCCACTTTGTTTATACGTCACCGTTCCGGACTGTCCTTCTTCCACTTTATTTATACGTCACCGTTCCGGACTGTCTTCCACTTTGTTTATACGTCACCGTTCCGGACTGTCCTTCTTCCACTTTGTTTATACGTCACCGTTCCGGACTATCCTTCTTCCACTTTGTTTATACGTCACCGTTCCGGACTGTCCTTCTTCCACTTTGTTTATACCTCACCGTTCCGGACTGTCCTTCTTCCACTTTGTTTATACGTCACCGTTCCGGACTGTCCTTCTTCCACTTTGTTTATACGTCACCGTTCCGGACTGTCCTTCCACTTTGTTTATACGTCACCGTTCCGGACTGTCCTTCCACTTTGTTTATACGTCACCGTTCCGGACTGTCCTTCTTCCACTTTGTTTATACGTCACCGTTCCGGACTGTCCTTTTTCCACTTTGTTTATACGTCACCGTTCCGGACTATCCTTCTTCCACTTTGTTTATACGTCACCGTTCCGGACTGTCCTTCTTCCACTTTGTTTATACGTCACCGTTCCGGACTATCCTTCTTCCACTTTGTTTATACGTCACCGTTCCGGACTGTCCTTCTTCCACTTTGTTTATACCTCACCGTTCCGGACTGTCCTTCTTCCACTTTGTTTATACGTCACCGTTCCGGACTGTCCTTCTTCCACTTTGTTTATACGTCACCGTTCCGGACTGTCCTTCCACTTTGTTTATACGTCACCGTTCCGGACTGTCCTTCCACTTTGTTTATACGTCACCGTTCCGGACTGTCCTTCTTCCACTTTGTTTATACGTCACCGTTCCGGACTGTCCTTTTTCCACTTTGTTTATACGTCACCGTTCCGGACTGTCCGTCTTCCACTTTGTTTATACGTCACCGTTCCGGACTATCCTTCTTCCACTTTGTTTATACGTCACCGTTCCGGACTGTCCTTCTTCCACTTTGTTTATACGTCACCGTTCCGGACTGTCCGTCTTCCACTTTGTTTATACGTCACTGTTCCAGACTGTCCTTCTTCCACTTTGTTTATACGTCACCGTTCCGGACTGTCCTTCTTCCACTTTGTTTATACGTCACCGTTCCGGACTGTCCTTCCACTTTGTTTATACGTCACCGTTCCGGACTGTCCTCCTTCCACTTTATTTATACGTCACCGTTCCGGACTGTCCTCCTTCCACTTTGTTTATACGTCACCGTTCCGGACTGTCCTTCTTCCACTTTGTTTATACGTCACCGTTCCGGACTGTCCTTCCACTTTGTTTATACGTCACCGTTCCGGACTGTCCTTCTTCCACTTTGTTTATACGTCACCGTTCCGGACTGTCCTTCCACTTTGTTTATACGTCACCGTTCCGGACTGTCCTTCCACTTTGTTTATACGTCACCGTTCCGGACTGTCCTTCCACTTTGTTTATACGTCACCGTTCCGGACTGTCCTTCTTCCACTTTGTGTATACGTCACCGTTCCGGACTGTCCTCCTTCCACTTTGTTTATACGTCACCGTTCAGGACTGTCCTTCCACTTTGTTTATACGTCACCGTTCCGGACTGTCCTTCCACTTTGTTTATACGTCACCGTTCCGGACTGTCCTTCCACTTTGTTTATACGTCACCGTTCCGGACTGTCCTTCCACTTTGTTTATACGTCACCGTTCCGGACTGTCCTTCTTCCACTTTGTTTATACGTCACCGTTCCGGACTGTCCTTCTTCCACTTTGTTTATACGTCACCGTTCCGGACAGTCCTTCTTCCACTTTGTTTATACGTCACCGTTCCGGACTGTCCTTCTTCCACTTTGTTTATACGTCACCGTTCCGGACTGTCCTTCTTCCACTTTGTTTATACGTCACCGTTCCGGACTGTCCTTCTTCCACTTTGTTTATACGTCACCGTTCCGGACTGTCCTTCTTCCACTTTGTTTATACGTCACTGTTCCGGACTGTCCTTCTTCCACTTTGTTTATACGTCACCGTTCCGGACTGTCCTTCTTCCATTTTGTTTTTTATACGTCACCGTTCCGGACTGTCCTTCCACTTTGTTTATACGTCACCGTTCCGGACTGTCCTTCCACTTTGTCTATACGTCACCGTTCCGGACTATCCTTCTTCCACTTTGTCTATACGTCACCGTTCCGGACTATCCTTCTTCCACTTGATTTATACGTCACCGTTCCGGACTGTCCTTCTTCCACTTTGTCTATACGTCACCGTTCCGGACTGTCCTTCTTCCACTTTATTTATACGTCACCGTTCCGGACTATCCTTCTTCCACTTTGTTTATACGTCACCGTTCCGGACTATCCTTCTTCCACTTTGTTTATACGTCACCGTTCTGGACTGTCCTTCTTCCACTTTATTTATACGTCACCGTTCCGGACTGTCCTTCTTCCACTTTGTTTATACGTCACCGTTCCGGACTGTCCTTCCACTTTGTTTATACTTCACCGTTCCGGACTGTCCTTCCACTTTGTTTATACGTCACCGTTCCGGACTGTCCTTCCACTTTGTTTATACGTCACCGTTCCGGACTGTCCTCCTTCCACTTTATTTATACGTCACCGTTCCGGACTATCCTTCTTCCACTTTATTTATACGTCACCGTTCCGGACTGTCCTTCCACTTTATTTATACGTCACCGTTCCGGACTGTCCTTCTTCCACTTTGTTTATACGTCACCGTTCCGGACTGTCCTTCTTCCACTTTGTTTATACGTCACCGTTCCGGACTATCCTTCTTCCACTTTGTTTATACGTCACGGCGTCATATAGACGTTTGTAAGTTTTATATACAAGTACATACCAGTTTAAGAAGCATTATAACGACCCTTATTTTATAAATAGGGGGCGGTGGTTTCCACATTAGCGAAAGTATAGATGGCGACCTCCGAAGCTTACTGGTGTTCACTTCTTCCTAAAGAGCAGACACGATTAGGCGGAGTAACCATTATAGCGGTCGATTACCAGTACCGAGGGTCAAATATTCTGGACTGTTCGACAGACACCAATAAAACAACATAAAACATAAAACAAGTTAGAATCACTGATGACAAGAACTCAAGTTTCTCGAAATTCTTTCATGTTGTTCTTCCTGTATTTGGGTCACGCAGGCCGAGTGGTCAAGGTGTCCCGACACTTTATCACTAGCTCTCCACCTCTGGATCCCGAGTTCAAAACCCACGTGGGGCAGTTGCCTGATACTAACCATAGGCCGGTAGGTTTCCTTCATATACTCCGGCTTTCCTCCACCTCTAAACCCTGTCATTCCTGGTTGTTAACAGGACGTTAAAACAAATAAACAAAACTTCTACTGACACTGGCGTTCGCATTCCTAACAACGCGGATACACCTCTATTGTAAAACTGTAGAACTAAGAATGAAGATGGACATATCGTGGAAATAGTGTTCAACTTGTTTGACATGTCAGTTTCCAGTATATCGGAAACGTTTCATTCCATAGTAAAACATTAGACATAACTTTTGTTCCGCCGTTCCTTGCACAAGAACATCTTACAAGAGAAAGAATTATGGAGCACAACACAGTGTTCTACAAAGCACAATTTGACAAGCGGACGACTGTCATACTTGACGGTACATATATATTGTTTGTATTTCTAAGAGTTCTTATCACAAGCTCCATAGAATCTCCTACTGAATTTGTGGAACTATTTAAAGTTCAAGAGCATAGTCCTGTATGATGGTTACATTCTGGATACAGAAGTTGCGAAAATGATAAAAGCCGTCATGGATAGTCTCGCATTGCTGGAAAATGATGACAATGTCATTGTTGATCGAGGGTTTATGGATGTTTCGTCAGATTTGGAATCGCGAGGTTTGACAACAAAGATGCCGTCTTATCTCAAACCTGGGCAGACCCAATATGACGACATAGAAGCTTAACTTGATACATACAATGACTGTTATCAATACCTTGTCTCCAACATTTTTAGTGATTGTCATCGCGGCACTAGTTAGAATAGTAACAACCTATATCAATATCATCCCAGGTAGAGAGGTAAAGGATAGGACACTGGCTGACAGAATAAAAGCGCGCATTAGTACTTACAACACCTTAACTCAGCGTCAAATAGATCTTACCAGAAAGGCCAAGTCACTATTTGTCAATATCGATGCGACTGAGGATAACTGTGACTTTCCAAAGTTAGACAAGGAATACCTTCGGACAATATCCTGTGACACATAACAATTATCCCTGACAGCTAGCTACATTAGTGATATGTTGATTGCGATAATACAAGTTATAATTACCGAATAACTTGGGTTATTTAATCGAACATCATTTGTTTATTCCTTTTTTAACAGTATAATTAAGTTTCCTAAACGAAGTGGGGGGACTAATTGATTTGATGGTAATTTGAGTTACCTCCCTGTACCAGTCACTAACACCGCTGACCTTTTGTTTTGCACCGGAAGTGACCTTTCGGTTTTATATCGTCGCGGTGAAAAGAAATATCATAAGTTAGAATAATTTTCTGTGCTGGTTTTCTCTTTGTTCCAGACTGATTGGATCGTTGCTGAGCACGTAGGTGGTCATTTATGGTGATTAAGACGCACCTTTTGGAGACTTTACCTATCTACTTGTGGGGTTCCATCAGGATGGACAAAATGTTAAGCGCTCAATCAATTTCTGGACATTTAATTTGGTCTGTATACATTTGTGTCTGCTTCGCGTTATTTTAAAATTGTTACCTGTGTGGACTTTTGGATTTGTTACCAGCTTAGCAGCACTTGCGGTCCTTTGCAGTGAATAATTATATATTATAAAATTGGCATAATATGGGATGGTCATTGGATACTCCTTGTTCACCAAATGTCTTAATTTTCAGTCAACTTACATTGTCATTATATTTGTTTCTTGTACTGGTATTTATGCATGTTGGGCCGTTATTGACGACTTTGATTTATGTACTGTATGGGCCGTTATTGACGCCCTTTCTTGTGTAGGCTGTTATTGACGCCTCTTGAATTGTGGGCCGTTATTGACGCCTCTTGACTTGTGGGGCGTTATTGACGCCCTTTCTTGTGTGGGCCTTTATTGATGCCTCTTGAATTGTGGGCCGTAATTGACGCCCTTTTAAATTGGACAAAAAATTAAACACCGTGGCCATTACTATCAGTATTGTGTTTGTTGTTTTGTTTAATAACGAGATTTGAACATATCGGCACTCACGGAATATTGTTCGATGTCAGATCCACTCGAGTTATTAGAGCAATGTAAAGTACAAAAGCACAAGGTTTAAACCTAGCATGACAGTTCCGGCATGAATAATCCCACAAAGGATTAATATTGCTAGTGTCCGTCTTGACAAAGAACCATGGGGGGTATGTGGCCACGAAGCCAGTATTTTATACTAATAGGGATACCACATGCATATGGAAACCAGTAAACCTTTGTATCTAAAAGTAAAAGTCGAAAGGTTAAAGACATGGCCCATCAGATTCTAGGACGAGGAAGCCATATTGGATTCCAGATAAGGTGGTTTAGTGTGATAATCTACATCTATCATGTAACGTTCTTGTCGGAAAATTGATTCAGCAGTTGTAAGAACATTTAATATTTGTGGATATATTCGGGGACATGACGGCAATGTTTCAAGTTGAAAAATAATTTTATTGAGTTATTAGTGTAGGTGACACTAAATGTACAATATTTAGATGCAAAACATATTTTCCCTATGCTCATTTTTCTTTTAAAAAGTACATATCAATATTAGCAGTCAATTTTAATTACCTTTCACAAAAGTTCTACTTACTATTTTGGATATTATATTTTATATTGTTTAAATGATATCAAATTCGGTTGTTACCGGAAGTATTCGTGTGCATAGCGCACCTGGATGGACATCGGGGTGGATGTCACGTGGTGTAGGGATATATAAGGCACGCACGTGGATAGTGCGCTCTTTCGAGTTCGCTGCTCACTACATAACTACGTACATTGATTTATTGTTACGTAGATATTTTCTTCTTTAAATATATTCCTTCATCTTTGCTTCGGAAAATAAAGTAATGATAGCCGTGGGTGGTATGCCGGTTAGCAGGGTTATAGGTTTGTATTTCTTCTGTATACGTTGGTGTTGACGTTGTTGTTTTATGTAAGAGGGTGTTGACGTTGTTGTTTTATGTAAGAGGGTGTTGACGTTGTTGTTTTATGTAAGAGGGTGTTGGCGTTGTTGTTTTATGTAAGAGGGTGTTGACGTTGTTGTTTTATGTAAGAGGGTGTTGGCGTTGTTGTTTTATGTAAGAGGGTGTTGGCGTTGTTGTTTTATGTAAGAGGGTGTTGGCGTTGTTGTTTTATGTAAGAGGGTGTTGACGTTGTTGTTTTATGTAAGAAGGTGTTGACGTTGTTGTTTTATGTAAGAGGGTGTTGGCGTTGTTGTTTTATGTAAGAGGGTGTTGGCGTTGTTGTTTTATGTAAGAGGGTGTTGACGTTGTTGTTTTACGTGAATAAATGAGCATCGAGCTGTTATCCCATTAATGTGTTTGTTATTCATTTGAATTTAATTATTTTTTGTTCGGATGAATGTAATGAGGGAGAACATAAAGATGTTTTTAACAAATACTTACAAATGGAACGCAATAGGAAGTTGTATTTTTGGCCTTAAGAAAATTTCGCTTCATGAAGAAAGAGATTATTCTTACTCAAAATCAATCTCATGATTGTCCCTTGTTCCTAATGTATTCAAAAATGAAGTGTTTGCTTTGCATATATGATATATAATATGTCTTAGACGGCCTGTTCATGTTTTTTTTTCTCAAAAGAAATGCTAAAATGATATTGAAGCATTTTCCCCAATAACCATTTTGTTTTTAATTTTGGTCACAAAAAAGGACGCCATATTCTTGCGTATTGACAGGCTTGGACTCAAATGCCTTTTTGTAAACGTAGATCTACAGAGGCTACAAATAGCACATAGAAGCTATCATATGTGCTTCTAAGGCTATTTTGAATCCCCTTCCTATTTCTTAATCCGAAATCTTTCATGAGAAAACAAGTGGTTGTCTACAATTACAACAATGTATTTTTTTAAGAGTTACGTTAAGAGGTTGTTTTTTTCGCTTTAATTTCCCAATGGACACTGTTTCTATCTCCGACGTCACAGCAAGTGGATTGCGGCGGATATGTGCCTCGAGATAGGTAAAAAGCTTGTATAGCTGCAAATATATCGACGAAATTTTACTGATCCACAAATCTAATTACCTGTCGGAGACTGTTAGGCTACATCTATGTTATCAATCAAATAATCAATTTGAGAATTTTAACAAAGCAAAACGTTCGATGTTTCTGTTTTGAATATTGGCCTCTATTTTTATTTGAGTGTCCGTTAATGTGCAAGTCTCCAGTCAAATGGGTCATTATCTGGGTCGTACATGCTCTAAAGCATCGCTCTGTAATCGTGTGATTCAGTTTAACTGATAGTTTTTACCAAACAAGTTATCGTCACTCATATTTGGGGATATATACAGACACTGTTACCAGATTCGTACACATACTATTCATAGATACAGTTGATTTTTCTTTCCTTTTATTCTCAAAAACTGAACGTGTGATGCAATAGAGATTACTGTCTAAGATCAGGCTGGTATATCATATCTGAAGTTTGGCGTTAGTCTTTCTAGACAGGCCAACTTTCCTATGTGGCCATCATATCGACAATAGTAGACATTTTGACATCGTATATATATACAGCCGAAATGGCGCCACCATCCCCCAGATCCAATTCAGCTGTGGCGGCGTGTCTGACGCTGAACTTAATCACATTTCATGTAAATTTTGGTAGTCAAAATCACATGATTTATGTTTCAAAACCTTCTTGCAAAATCAACTGCAGTAATCAGCCTATTGGTACGTTGTTAAATTTGACTCTTCAGGGAGATTGCCAAACAAGACGGTAATCATCCTACTCGATGAAGTTGAATAGAGTTTGAATAGCCTATATTTTGATGTAGTATTATATTCTGAAAGTGAGATGTCTCTGGCGTTTCAGTCCTCACATTTCCTCACAGCGGACAGGCCAACAGTCACGCTACACAGCAATTACTTGCCTTTTTAGAACGAGGTACAATCTAATCGTAACATTTCCTCACTCTCCTAGAAAAACGTATGCATGATAATGCTCGGGAAATCCCTTACGTTGAAATTTTGATCGAATTTCTTTGATCATTATGACAAGAAATATACTATGTTTTGTTTTCGTTACACTTTCTTACATTCCAACAAACACCTGGATACTTTGAATAAAAACTATGAAAATATGTTCCATTGTCTCCAGTTTTAACCATAATCTTAATAGTTTTTCTAAAGTCTTAGCCTTTTCTTCCTCGATTTGTCTCCAGTTTTAGCCTTCATCTTCATAGTTTTGTTTCCAATATTACATGCAATCTTCATAGTTTTTGGGGGGTTTTTTCCAACCTCGGCCTTCACCTTCATGGTTTTGTTTCAAATTTTGGACTTAATCGTCGTAGTTTCGTCTAAAACATTTCCCTTAATCTCCATAGTTTTGTCTCCATTCTAAGCCTTAATCGTCATAGTTTTGTCTCAAACCTTTGTCGAAATTGTCATAGTTTTGTCTCCATTCTAAGCCCTAATCGTCGTAGTTTTGTCTCAACTCTTTTACCGTAATTTTCATAGTTTTTGTTTCCAGTCTTTGACATAATAGTCGTCGTAGTTTTGTCTTAAACCTTTGCCGTAATTTTCATTGTTTTGTCTCCAGTCTTTGACTTGCTCCTCGAAGTTTTGTCTCAAGCCTTTGCCTTAATTTGCGGAGTTTTGTCACTGGTTTAACCTTCAATTTCCGTAGTTTTATCTCAAATCTTAGCCTTAATCTTTGTAGCTTAGTCTTAGGACTTGGCCTTAATCTGTATAGTTTTGTCTCTAATTTTAGCATCTTCTTAAATGTGTCTCTATTCTTAGACTTAATCTTTTTACAAAGAATCGTTTTGTCTAAAGTCTCTGTCGTAATCATCATAGTTTTCACTCCATTCTTAGCCGTAATCTCCATAGTATAATTCCAACCAGCTTTTTGCCAAACTTAACCTTAATCTTCATAGTTTTTTCTCAAGTCTTAGCCGTAATCTTTGTCTACTTTCTTAGCCAATATCTTGATAATTTTGTCTCAAATCTCTGCCTTAATCTTCATAGTTTTGTCCAAATGTTTAGCCTTAATATTCATAGTTTTGTTTCAATTCTTAAACATAATCTTTATAATTTTGTTTCCATTCTTAGCCTTAATCTTCGTTGTTTTGTTCCATAATTAGCTTTAATCTTCATTGTTTTGTCTCGGGTCTTCGCCTTGATGTTTGTATTTTTTTCTCCGTTTTGAACCTTAAATTACATAATTTTGTCTCAGGACTTAGCCTTAATCTTAATTGTTTTGTCTCCATTCTTAACCTTAATCTTCATTGTTTTATAATTAATTTTCCATTGTTTGTACGCAGAATGCGCCTTTCTGATTGATTGAGATTTTTTTTTCATACCACTATGAAAAATAATCCGAGAATGGCGCGAAAAATGTGACGTCACAATACGACAGTTAACGTTGCGTATTGATTTGAGAAAAATAATCCCATAAAAAACCAGTAAAATTGTACATTAAACATGTTTTAACATGTTAGAAAATTATTTTCAAAAATTAATTATAAGCGTTGATGTCAATTATTTTTTAGTTTCTTAGGGTTATGATAAAAAACTATGTTTGCAAGCTTCTGTAAGAATCCGCTACGCGGATTCATACAGTTTGCAAACAAAATTGTTTTCATACCCCGATGAAACTAAAACAAATTAATATCAATGCTTAAGTCCTATGATTAGCCTTAATCTTCATAGTTTAGTCACCATACTTAGCCTTGATTTTCATAGTTTTGAAAATCAAGGCTTAGCCGGCGGGGACTATGACTATGAAAATTAAGGCTAAACTTGGAACAAATCTAGGAAGATTAAAACTTACACTTGAGATAAACTATGATGATTAAGGCTGAAACTCGGGACACAACTATGAAACATGCGGCTAAGGTTGCAGACTAAACTATGAAGATTATAGTAAGACTGGAAACAAAACTATAAAGATGACGGCTAGATTGGAGAAAAACTATGATGATTAAGGCTGACTGGAGACAATGGAACATATTTTCATTGTTTTTATCCAAAGTATCGAGCTGTTTGTTGGAATGTAAGAAAGTGTAATGAAAACGAAACATATGATATTTCTGGGAGAATGATAAGATGTAACGATTCTATGTCACTTCATTCTAAAATGGCAAGTTATTGCTGAGCAGCATGGCTGTTGGCCTGTCCGTTGTGAGGGTAATGAGAGTACTGAAACGCCAGAGACATCTCACGTTCGGAATATAATACTACATCAAAATATAGGCTGTCAAAACTCTACTCGACTTCATCGAGTATGATGGTTACCGTTTTGTTTGGCAATCTCCCTGACGAGTCAAAACTAACAACGTACCAATCGACTGATTACTGCAGTTGATTTTGCAAGCAGGGTTTATACGTGACCGTCTCCATTACTTACATGAAATAACACCACATAGCTAGGGTGTAACACCCAGTGACAAGAGTACCACGTGACCGTCTCCATTACTTACATGAAATAACACCACATAGCTAGGGTGTAACACCTGACCGTCTCCATAACTGACACATATACAACCAAATAACTAGGGTACCACGTGACCGTCTCCATTACTTACATGAAATAACACCACATAGTTAGGGTGTAACACCTGACCGTCTCCATAACTGACACATATACAACCAATTAACTAGGGTACCACGTGACCGTCTCCATTACTTACATGTAAAATGATTCTGTAACTAGAATAACACGTGACCGTCTCCATTACTTACATGATATACGACCCAGTGATTAGAGTAACACGTGACCGTCTCCATTACTTACATGATATACATGTACGACCAAGTGACAAGAGTAACACGTGACGGTCTCCATTACTTACATGATATACGACCCAGTGACAAGAGTAACACGTGACGGTCTCCATTATTTAAATGATAAACAACCCAGTGACTAGAGTAACACGTGACCGTCTCCATTACTTACATGATATACATGTACGACCAAGTGACAAGAGTAACACGTGACCGTCTCGATTACTTACATTATATACGACCAAGTGACAAGAGTAACACGTGACCGTCTCCATTACTTACATGATATACGACCCAGTGACAAGAGTAACACGTGACGGTCTCCATTACTTACATTATATACGACCCAGTGACAAGAGTAACACGTGACCGTCTCTATTACTTACATATAAAATGACTCTGTAACTAGAATAACACGTGACCGTCTCAATTACTTACATTAAACACCACCACACAACTAGGGTGTAACACGTGACCATCTCCATTACTTACATGATATACGACCCAGTGACAAGAGTAACACGTGACCGTCTCCATTACTTACATGATATACGACCCAGTGACTAGAGTAACACGTGACCGTCTCCATTACTTACATGATATACGACCCAGTGACAAGAGTAACACGTGACCGTCTCCATTACTTACATGATATACGACCCAGTGACTAAAGTAACACGTGACCATCTCCATTACTTACATGATATACGACCCAGTGACAAGAGTAACACGTGACCGTCTCCATTACTTACATGATATACGACCCAGTGACAATAGCAACACGTGACCGTCTCCATTACTTACATGGTATACGACCCAGTGACAAGAGTAACACGTGACCTTCTCCATTACTTACATGATATACGACCCAGTGACAAGAGTAACACGTGACCGTCTCAATTACTTACATGATATACGACCCAGTGATAAGAGTACCACGTGACCGTCTCCATTACTTACATGATATACGACCCAGTGACTAGAGTAACACGTGACCGTCTCCATTACTTACATGATATACGACCCAGTGACAAGAGTAACACGTGACCGTCTCCATTACTTACATGATATACGACCCAGTGACTAGAGTAACACGTGACGGTCTCCATTACTTGCATGATATACGACCAAGTGACAAGAGTAACACGTGACCATCTCCATTACTTACATGATATACGACCCAGTGACTAGAGTAACACGTGACCATCTCCATTACTTACATGATATACGACCCAGTGACTAGAGTAACACGTGACCGTCTCCATTACTTACATGATATACGACCAAGTGACAAGAGTAACACGTGACCGTCTCCATTACTTACATGCTTTACGACCCAGTGACAAGAGCAACACGTGACCGTCTAAATTACTTACATGATATACGACCCAGTGACAAGAGTACCACGTGACCGTCTCCATTACTTACATGATATACGACCCAGTGATTAGAGTAACACGTGACCGTCTCCATTACTTGTGACTAGAGTAACACGTGACCGTCTCCATTGCTTACATAATATGACCCAGAGACAAGGGGATCAAATGATTGTCTTTTTCTTGCCTACACGATTAACAATTCAATGCCTAGAGTATTTTTCCGTCCGTCCGTCCGTCCGTCCGGCCGGCCGTCCGTCCGTATGATTAATTTTAGTAATTTGATTATACCATAGTTCATTGCATTCATTTTGATTTCGTGTCAATGCTTTAAACTACTGGACAATGTCGAATATCTGAACAGATTATAGAGAGCACTATCTCTGTCACCTAATGAAGCTCTGGCGATAAATAATGGTTTGATATATTATTTGTATTACTACTCAGCCCTGAAATTTCTCCAATCAAAACGAGACACCAATTCCGTCAACTTCGAGTGTAATGAGTACAATGATAAAAACTGTTTGTTGTTATTGTTTCATTCACTAAGACACGCGGCCACAGATAAAATTGGTATGCAGGAGATACTCAAATTGATATTAGCACTTTTCTTTTCTTTTTTAATCTTGAATAAATGTTAAAACGGGTATCAATATCGGAAGAAATCCTGAAAAAAAAATGAAAAAAAATGACCTGGCAGATGACATCGTGCCTTGTTATTTGTAATCGGTGACTCGAACATCAACCTCTATGAAAGCCTACTGGCAGTGTGAAGAATTTAACATTACGTCATAATATGAACGTGGAGTCTTACCAAGGAAGATAACATTAATATAATATGTGTGTGCTCAAAGATAAAGTTGGGTTTGTTATCATCATAGTTAAAACATACCTTCATCTCAAACGTGCAACTTTTAAAAATCCAATATGTATTTTCAAGAGAAATTCTTTGAAGATGAGTCACGGTTTAAAAAGACCCCTAGGCCCTGGATTTTATATAAATAGCTTTACCTCTCTTGAGATGATCCAAATTTGAAGATTTTGGAAATTGCGTACTTAAACCTCATGAATATTCATTTAAGCAGTTGTTCACAAAGGAGGATAAAAGAGATGATTTTATTTTGCCGATGCCAAGTTTTAATGTATATACGATAGTACGTGCATATTTAACGACGTCTCGAGACAATAGCTGATTACATTATTGAGACATCTAAACACAGCTATTGGAATGCCAAATCTTTTATCAAAATAATTCGAGAATTATATGACAAGATGAAGCCATTTTATGAATACATAAATCTCTTAGACGTTGGTGTTTTAAATGTTAGTAACCGGTACAGAGCGCTAACTCATTCCCTTTTGTCTAGATGTCAAAATTTGAAAACCACTATATTACTTTATAAATATTGAATGGTATGTGGGGGTACCGTGCAATCTTAATAGCATGACCTGCCACGGAAGTTTGGCGGTAGTGTGTGTACAATGTACCTTCCAAACAGAGATAAGAGAACAGGTGATACTAACAGGCCTGTAATTTCTTATCCACAGACATGGTCCGAGTATAACAAACAGATCTCTGTCAGAATAAAAAAAACGTTATTGCACAAATGCTAATGATACACGCTTGCATATTTAAAAAAAAAAAAATCTCCGCGCAGACGTAGTCGGATTTCCCCTAATTATTTGTGAAATCCAGTTGAAAGGAAAAGCACACAAATATCATTCATACAATGGCATACATCAGAAAATGAACAGATAAGAAATGATACCAATCATTTCAGTTGGTTTAAGTTACTATTTGATCAACACAATAATTAAGATATCAACTAAAAACGATAATAATCAAGTGTTACTTACCTAGTTTGAATCCTAAATCCTCTTCATTATACCAAAGGACTGGAAATTCTATTTATAAACACTCATTTACCAGAGCACGCATACATATATATATTCTTTTTTACATAAATGCTTGTATATAAACAAGCACAGTTCAACAGTTTGGCGGCAAAAGTATGACTTCTTTCTTGCCTGTGTTATAGGTGTCAGAGCCAGACTGCTGATGCTGAGCTCTCTGCTACAGCAGCTGAATTAAGACGTTATGGTGTAGCCAAACGTATTTGAGAATTTGAGCCAACACAAGGCAAATGATCTTCAGCGGAGAAAAGTTTAGATGAAGGGAAGCTGATAAAATACTGAATTAACACAATGTTGGTCTTTACAGCTACGAGAAAAGCGAGCATATCATGTTTACAATTATATAAATAAAGATTTGAATATATCTGTGTCCCCTGGAGTTTACTACATGTAACTTTAGCAGTGAGTGTGTATATTATATAAGTTTTACACAGAAGCTTTTCGTCCTGGGGGGATATATTCTCCATTGAACTTGATAAGAACGTAGTTTTTTTTCCGGAACAACTTAGGAAAGATAGTTATCTGTCAGAATTCAAAAGGAACGTCTTGGACTGCGAAGCTTGCAACCTCAAGGAATTTGTTTTAGATCGGTTTTCAACAAGTGTTATCATCAGATAAAACAGGTATATTTACCCAAAGGTAGTTCATTATCACTTGGTTACGAGGAAATATTATGTGTTATCGGGTTATCATTTTGAATTTCCCGTGAAGCTCTCCATCTCCATTTGAACCAGTTTCCGACGGATTATTATGATGAAGTTATTTTACTAGTTAACTCGTCATCAATGATAACAATGATCAACGATAAAAAAAATTGTTACCAAGGAGATACTGGTACAAGTCTTAGGAATGGTATATACCAAGGAGGTACCGGTACGAGTCTTAGGAATGGTATATACCAAGGAGGTACTGGTACGAGTCTTAGGAATGGTATATACCAAGGAGGTACTGGTACGAGTCTTAGGAATGGTATATACCAAGGAGGTACCGGTACGAGTCTTAGGAATGGTATATACCAAGGAGGTACCGGTACGAGTCTTAGGAATGGTATATACCAAGGAGGTACCGGTACGAGTCTTAGGAATGGTATATACGTAGGTACTGGTACGAGTCTTAGGAATGGTATATACCGGTACGAGTCTTAGGAATGGTATATACCAAGGAGGTACCGGTACGAGTCTTAGGAATGGTATATACCGGTACGAGTCTTAGGAATGGTATATACCGGTACGAGTCTTAGGAATGGTATATACTGGTACGAGTCTTAGGAATGGTATATACTGGTACGAGTCTTAGGAATGGTATATACCGGTACGAGTCTTAGGAATGGTATATACCGGTACGAGTCTTAGGAATGGTATATACCGGTTA
>NC_047021.1:232091-265403 GCF_902652985.1 Pecten maximus
TAGGGCTGTATATACTGGTACGAGTCTTAGGAATGTTATAGACCTGACTAGTCTTAGGATGGTATATACCAAGGAGGTACTGGTACGAGTCTTAGGAATGGTATATACCACGGAGGTAACCATGTACGAGTCTTAGAATGGTATATACCACTGAGTCGGTACGAGTCTAAGGAATGGTATATACCACAATGAGGTAACCGGTAGAGTCTTAGGAATGTGTATATACCGGTAGAGTCTTTTAAGGAAATGGTAATATACTAAGGAGGTACTGGTACGAGTCTTAGGAATGGTATATACCGGTACGAGTCTTAGGAATGGTATATACCAAGGAGGTACCGGTACGAGTCTTAGGAATGGTATATACCAAGGAGGTACCGGTACGAGTCTTAGGAATGGTATATACCAGGTGGTACCGGTACGATTCTTAGGAATGGTATATACCAAGGAGGTACCGGTACGAGTCTTAGGAATGGTATATACCAAGGAGGTACCGGTACGAGTCTTAGGAATGTTATAAAAAAAGTTAATGTAAAAATTATACATATATTATTGAATTAGCTCGTTGAATAAGTTCCCCAGCACTTTAAAATCGCTATGACACTATTCTATCGTAATAAAAGTACTTTTTGAATTCAATTGTTTAATCAGTACTTGTACAATCATTATATCAGTACTAGTACAATCATTATTAAAATACATTTTTCAATCATTATAGCACTCTTTATAGCAGTACTTTTTCAATCGTTTATGCAGTACTTTACTCTCTTTAGAAAAGTACATGTATAATTGGAATAACAGAACTGTAATTTAACGATGTTGTAGCAGTACTTTCAATCGTTATAGCGATTAAAAAAAAGTTATGGCAGTATTTTACAATCGTTATAACAATACTTTTAAGAGTGTTAGAGTATTATTAACATCGGCACAGCAATACTTTTACAATAGTAACATCAATACTTTTACAATAGTAACATCAATACTTTTACAATAGTAACATCAATACTTTTACAATAGTAACATCAATACTTTTACAATAGTAACATCAATACTTTTACAATAGTAACATCAATACTTTTACAATAGTAACATCAATACTTTTACAATATTAACATCGATACTTTTACAATATTAACATCGATACTTTTACAATAGTAACATCAATACTTTTACAATATTAACATCGATACTTTTACAATATTAACATCGATACTTTTACAATAGTAACATCAATACTTTTACAATAGTAACATCGATACTTTTACAATATTAACATCGATACTTTTACAATAGTAACATCAATACTTTTACAATAGTAACATCGATACTTTTACAATATTAACATCAATACTTTTACAATAGTAACATCGATACTTTTACAATAGTAACATCAATACTTTTACAATAGTAACATCGATACTTTTACAATATTAACATCAATACTTTTACAATAGTAACATCAATACTTTTACAATAGTAACATCAATACTTTTACAATATTAACATCAATACTTTTACAATAGTAACATCAATACTTTTACAATAGTAACATCAATACTTTTACAATAGTAACATCAATACTTTTACAATATTAACATCGATACTTTTACAATATTAACATCGATACTTTTACAATAGTAACATCAATACTTTTACAATATTAACATCGATACTTTTACAATATTAACATCGATACTTTTACAATAGTAACATCAATACTTTTACAATAGTAACATCGATACTTTTACAATATTAACATCGATACTTTTACAATATTAACATCAATACTTTTACAATAGTAACATCGATACTTTTACAATAGTAACATCAATACTTTTACAATAGTAACATCGATACTTTTACAATATTAACATCAATACTTTTACAATAGTAACATCGATACTTTTACAATAGTAACATCAATACTTTTACAATAGTAACATCAATACTTTTACAATAGTAACATCAATACTTTTACAATAGTAACATCAATACTTTTACAATAGTAACATCAGTACTTTTACAATAGTAACAGCAATACTTTTACAATAGTAACATCAATACTTTTACAATAGTAACATCAGTACTTTTACAATAGTAACATCAATACTTTTACAATAGTAACACCAATACTTTTACAATAGTAACATCAATACTTTTACAATAGTAACATCAGTACTTTTACAATAGTAACATCAATACTTTTACAATAGTAACATCAATACTTTTACAATAGTAACATCAATACTTTTACAATAGTAACATCAATACTTTTACAATAGTAACATCAATACTTTTACAATAGTAACATCGATACTTTTACAATATTAACATCGATACTTTTACAATATTAACATCGATACTTTTACAATAGTAACATCGATACTTTTACAATATTAACATCAATACTTTTACAATAGTAACATCAATACTTTTACAATATTAACATCAATACTTTTACAATAGTAACATCAATACTTTTACAATATTAACATCAATACTTTTACAATAGTAACATCAATACTTTTACAATAGTAACATCAATACTTTTACAATAGTAACATCAATACTTTTACAATAGTAACATCAATACTTTTACAATAGTAACATCAATACCTTTACAATAGTAACAGCAATACTTTAACAATAGTCACAGCAATACATTTACAATAGTTACATCAATACTTTTACAATAGTAACATCAATACTTTTACAATAGTTACAGTTGTATTTACCGTCCTTATAGCAGTACGTAGAATCATTATAGCGATACTTATAGGTATTAGCAGTACTTCTACAATCGTTATTGCAGTAGTATAACAGTCATTATAGCACTGCTTCTACAATCGTTATAACTACTTTTATCGTTATGCAGTACTTTAACCATTGTTATAGCTGTATATGTTGCCGTTATAGTAGTACTTATAATCTTAATCACTTCAGTCTTAATTACTGTGATTGTACAATCACTATACCTTCAGTCTTAATGGCAGTAATTGTACAATCACCATACCTTCAGTCTTAATGGCAGTGATTGTACAATCACTATACATCCAGTCTTAATGGCAGTGATTGTACAATCACCATACCTTCAGTCTTAATGGCAGTGATTGTACAATCACTATACCTTCAGTCTTAATGGCAGTGATTGTACACTCACTATACCTTCAGTCTTAATGGCAGTGATTGTACAATCACCATACTTTCAGTCTTAAAGGCAGTGATTGTACAATCACCATACCTTCAGTCTTAATGGCAGTGATTGTACAATCACTATACCTTCAGTCTTAATGGCAGTAATTGTACAATCACTATACCTTCAGTCTTAATGGCAGTGATTGTACAATCACCATACATCCAGTCTTAATGGCAGTGATTGTACAATCACTATCACAGTAATGTTACGTTTATTGAAGCGATACTTCTACAATGTTTATAGCTGTACTTTTACAATCGTAGCATTACTTTTTTACGATCCTTGTAGCAGTATTTTTACAATCGTTATAACAGTACTTATACAATCGTTATATCAGTACTTTTACAATCTTTATAACAGTACTTTTACAATCTTTATAACAGTACTTTTACAATCTTTATAGCAGTATTTTTACAATCGTTATAACAGTACTTTTACAATCTTTATAACAGTACTTTTACAATCTTTATAACAGTACTTTTACAATCGTTATATCAGTACTTTTACAATCGTTATAGCTGTACTTTTACAATCTTTATAACAGTACTTTTACAATCTTTATAACAGTACTTTTACAATCTTTATAGCAGTATTTTTACAATCGTTATAACAGTACTTTTACAATCTTTATAACAGTACTTTTACAATCTTTATAACAGTACTTTTACAATTGTTATATCAGTACTTTTACAATCTTTATATCAGTACTTTTACAATCTTTATAGCAGTACATTTACAATCGTTATAGCTGTACTTTTACAATCTTTATATCAGTACTTTTACAATCTTTATAACAGTACTTTTACAATCGTTATAACAGTTCTTTTACAATCTTTATAACAGTACTTTTACAATCGTTATATCAGTACTTTTACAATCGTTATAACAGTACTTTTACAATCTTTATATCAGTACTTTTACAATCTTTATATCAGTACATTTACAATCGTTATAGCTGTACTTTTACAATCTTTATATCAGTACATTTACAATCGTTATAGCTGTACTTTTACAATCTTTATATCAGTACTTTTACAATCTTTATAGCAGTACATTTACAATCGTTATAGCTGTACTTTTACAATCTTTATATCAGTACTTTTACAATCTTTATAACAGTACTTTTACAATCGTTATAACAGTACTTTTACAATATTTATAGCAGTCCTTTTACTATCTTTATATCAGTACTTTTACAATCTTTATAACAGTACTTTTACAATCTTTATAACAGTACTTTTACAATCGTTATAAAAGTACTTTTACAATCGTTATAAAAGTACTTTTACAATCTTGATATCAGTACTTTTACAATCTTTATAGCAGTACTTTTACAATCGTTATAGCTGTACTTTTACAGTCGTTATAGCTGTACTTTTACAATCGTTATAACAGTACTTTTACAATCATTATAACAGTACTTTTACAATCTTTATAACAGTACTTTTACAATCTTTATAACAGTACTTTTACAATCGTTATAACAGTACATTTACAATCTTTATAACAGTACTTTTGCAAGCTTTATAACAGTACTTTTACAATCTTTATTACAGTAATTTTACAATCGTTATAGCTGTACTTTTACCATCGTTATATCAGTACTTTTACAATCTTTATAACAGTACTTTTACAATCTTTATAACAGTACTTTTACAATCGTTATAACAGTACTTTTACAATCTTTATATCAGTACTTTTACAATCTTTATATCAGTACTATTACAATCGTTATAACAGTATTTATACAATCGTTATAACAGTTCTTTTACAATCGTTATAACAGTACTTTTACAATCGTTATATCAGTACTTTTACAATCTTTATAGCAGTATTTTTACAATCGTTATATCAGTACTTTTACAATCGTTATAACAGTATTTATACAATCGTTATAACAGTTCTTTTACAATCGTTATAACAGTACTTTTACAATCGTTATAACAGTACTTTTACAATCGTTATAACAGTACTTTTACAATCTTTATAGCAGTATTTTTACAATCGTTATAACAGTACTTTTACAATCGTTATATCAGTACTTTTACAATCGTTATATCAGTTCTTTTACAATCGTTATAACAGTACTTTTACAATCGTTATAACAGTATTTATACAATCGTTATAACAGTACTTTTACAATCGTTATAACAGTACTTTTACAATCTTTCTATCAGTACTTTTACAATTTTGTATCAGTACTTTTACAATCGTTATAGCAGTACTTTTACAATCTTTATATCAGTACTTTTACAATCTTTATATCAGTACTTTTACAATCTTTATATCAGTACTTTTACAATCTTTATAACAGTACTTTTACAATCGTTATAACAGTACTTTTACAATCGTTATAACTACTTTTAACAATCGTTATAACAGTACTTTTACAATCGTTGTAACAGTACTTTTACAATCTTTATAACAGTACTTTTACAATCGTCATAGCAGTACTTTTGCATTGTTTATAACAGTTCTTTTACAAAAGTTATATCAGTATTTTTACCAGTGGCGTATTACCTTCCAGCCTTTTGATTGGTTGACATTTTAACTTTGACCATAAATACTTTGCTTTACGTGATATTTAGTTCACGTCATTAAGAATGGATTGACGTCATACCGCCATGTCATGGTCATCAATATATGCATAAACTTCTGTTGAAACTAGATCTGTCGCGGTGTCGGAAACTGTTTCAAGCAATATGACACGACACATACGACAACGATTCTTCCGTCGAATTTGATGTTTGTTAGTTTTTTAGCACCAGAGGTAAAAAACAAACTGTCGGTGACGGAAAGAAATATGAGACTTTATCTGTCGCACTTAATGCATTTCGGTTACTTATAGGGAGCTTTACACGACGGCCCATTTCCAATGACCTTCGGTAACAAGCCTTTCTGATTTGTTGACATTTTGGCGGAAAGCAGATTGTACCGCGCCCCATACATTAGCGCATATAATCCGTGAGGGATAAGCTTATGTATTACGGAACTGCGGACCTGAGTACGCTCGTGCTTGTTGATATCTATTCCTCTTTCAAAAAATTTTTGGAAGACTAAAGTTTTCATTGTATATTGCAGAGATGATTTTGAAATTCTCCTATCAATTTTCCTCTTTTTTGGTGATCGTCAGTCTTCCTTTCTATATTTGATAATTAATCGGCAATACAAAACCCTTGTCCGTCGCCATTGATTATGAACTTTGAAATATTCGATAAAAGTTAAATTCTTTTATTTGTTCTGTTGTAGCCATTTCCCTTCCAGAGCTGCTTGATCGTACTTATATAATAAGTCCCTTATGACCTTTTTCAAAAGTTGTGAGTGCCTGACTATGTTGTAACGGAACGTTATGAATGGTTAAAATTCCTCACTGATGTCCCGATGTGAAATCGATGGGAATTCTTCTTACTAATGGAACTTCGAAGTAGCTAACCGTTTGTGGTTCTAATAGGAAAAAGCATACATAAATCGAATAAAGCCTTGTCGAACGTATGCCATGTGCCTGTCACTATCTTTACCTTCAGAAAAATGTTTCGAATCCCAAGAATTTCGTTAACTTTGGTGACTCGGGTAGAAACGTAAACCAGGCGTTAACTTCACTCTATGATTGACTATGACTATTCTGACTTTAACGTTAACTTCACTCTATGATTGACTATGACTATCCTGACTTTAACGTTAACTTCACTCTATGATTGACTATTCTGACTTTAACGTTAACTTCACTCTATGATTGACTATGACTATTCTGACTTTAACGTTAACTTCACTCTATGATTGACTATGACTATTCTGACTTTAACGTTAACTTCACTCTAAAATTTGGAAACCCTTTTTTATTTTTTTTTTTTCCCAAAAATTTTTTTTTTTCCCCCCCCCCCAAAAAAATTTTTAAAAAAAAATTTTTTTTTTTAAAGGGGAAAATTTTTTTTTTAATTTTTTTGGGCCCTTTTTCCCCCCCCCGCTTTGGGCCCCTTTTTTTTAAAAACTTCCCCCAAAATTTTTCAAAAATTTTTTAAAAAAAAAAAATTTTTTAAAAAATTTTTTTTTCCTATTTTTTTTTTTTTTCCCCGGGGTTTTTTCTTTTTTAAAAAAAAATTTTTTCCCTTTTTTAAAAAATTTTTTTAATTTTAAAAAATTTTAAATTTTAAATTTTTTTTTTTTGGGGGTTTTTCCCCAAAAAAAATTTTCTTTTTAAATTTTTTTTTTAAAAAAAAGGGGGGGGTTTTTTTTTTTTAAAAAAAAAATTTTTTTTAAAAAAACCCCCCCGGGAAAAAAAATTTTTGGGGGTTTTTTTTAAAAAAATTTTTGGGTTAACATTTAAATTTTAAAAAAAAAAAAAAGGAAAATTTTTTTAAATTTTCCCTTTATTCTTTTTTTTTTAAAAATTTTTCCCCAAATTTTTTTTTTTGGGAAAAAAGAAAATTTCCCCCTTTTTTTTAAAAATTTTTTTTTTTTCCCCCCCTTTTTTTTCCCCTTTTTTTTTCCCCTTAACCCCCGGGTTTTAAAATTTAACCCCCCCCCAAACCCTTTTTTTAAAATTTTTCCTTTTCCCCTTAAAACCCATTTTTTTAAATTTTAAAAATTTTTAACCCTTATTTTCCCTTTTAAAAAAAAATTTTTTAAAAATTTTTGACTTTTTTTTTTTATTTTTTTTTTTTTCTTTTTTAAATTTTTTTTTTTGTTTTAACAAAAAAATTTTATGATTTTTTTTTTTTCCCCCCCTTTTTTTTTTCCTTTTTTAAATTAAAAATTTTTTTGGGGGTTTTTTTTTTTTAAATTAATTTAATTTTTTGGAATTTTTAAACCTTGAAAGGATTTTTTTTAAAAACCCCTTATTTTTTAATTTTGGTTTTTTTTTCCCAAAAATTTTTTTAAACCTAACTCCCCAAATTTTAAAAATTTTTTTTTAAAAATTTCACTTTATTTTTTTTTTTTCCTTTTGTTTTCCCTTTTTTTTTTTCCCCCTTTTTTTTTTTTTGGTTTTAAATTTTTTTAATTTAATTTTCCCCCCTTTTTTTTTTTTTAATTTAAACTTTTTTTTTTTTTTTTTTTTTTTTTTTAAACCTTTTTAAAAAAATTTTTTTTTTTTAAATTTTTTTTTAAAATTAATTTTAATTTTTTTTTTTTTTCCCCCCCCAAAAAATTTTTTAAATTAATTTAACCTTTTTTTTTTTTTTTCCCCAAAAAAATTTTTTTTTTTTTAAATTTTCCCCCCCCCTTTATAATTTTTTTTTTAAAAAAAATTTTTTTTTTAATTTTTATTTAATTTTTTTAATTTTTTTTTAAAAAGGTTTTTTTTTTAAAAAAATTTTTTTTTAAATTTTTTTTTAAAAACCCTATGATTCTTTTTTTAATTTAAACCCCAAAAAAATTTTTTTTTTTTTTCCCAAATTATTTTTGACTTTCCCTTTTTTTAAGTTTTTCCCTTTTCCCAAAAAATTTAAAACCAAAATTTTTAACCCCTTTTTTGTTTATTTTTTTAAAAATTTTTTTTCCCCCGGTTCCAAATTTTCCCTTTTTTTTTTTAAATTACAAATTTTTTTAATTTAATTAACCCCCTTTTTTAAAAATTTTTTAACTTAATTAAAAAAATTTTAAATTTTTAATTTTTTTAATTTAAAAAACTAAAAAGTTAAAATTTTAAAATTTAATTTTTTTTTTAAAAAAATTTTTTTTTAAAAAAAATTTAAAAAATTTTTTTTTAAAATTCTTTTAACCCCTTTTTTTAAAAACCCTTTTTTTCCCAAAATTTCCCTTTTAAAACCCTTTTTTAAAAAACTCCCTTTTTGGGGGTTTTTTTTTTTTAAATTTCCCCAAAAAAAATTTTTTTAATTTTTAATTTTTTTTTTTTTAAAATTTGATTTTCTTTTTTAACCCCCAAAAAAAAATTTTTTTAAACCCTATGATTTTTTATTTTAATTTAACTTTTAACTTTAAAAATTTTTTCCCCTTTTAAAAATTTTTTTTAAAAAAAATTTAATTTAAAATTAATTTTTTTCCCCCTTTTTTTTTTTAAAAAGGGGCCCAAATTTTTTTTTTTTATTTTTAAATTTTTTTTAAAATTCCTCTATGATTTTTTTTTAAAAAAAAAATTTTTATTTTTTGGGTTTTTTTTTAAAAAAAAAAATTTTTTTTTGGGGTTTTTAATTTTTTTCCCTTAACCCTTTCTTTTTTTTTTTAAAAAAAAAATTTTTTCCCAATTTTTTACTTTTTAAGGGAAAAAAATTTCCCCTTTTTTTTTTTTTAAAAAAAACCCCCCCTTTTTTTTTTTTTAAGTTTTTTTTTTTTAAAAAGAATTTTTTTTAAACAAACCCAATTTTTAATTTTCCCTTTAAAAACCAAAAAAATTTAATTTCCAAAAAATTTTTTTTTTTTTTTTTCCCCCCCTTTTTGAGGGGTTTTTTTTTTTTTTCCCCCCTTTTTTTAAAATTTAAATTTAATTAAAATTTTTTTTTTTTTTAATTTTTTTTTTTTTTTTTTTTTGGAAAAAAAAAAATTTTTTTTTTTAAAATTCCCCCAAAAAAAATTTTTTTTTTTTTTTAAAAGAATTTTTAAGTTTTTTTTAAAAAAATTCCAATTTTAAAATTTCCCCAAAAAAACCCTTTTTTCCCTTAATTTTGGTTTTAAAAATTCCCTTAAGTTTAAATTTTTTTTAAAAAATTTTTTTAAAAAAATTTAATTTATTTTTTTTAAAAATTTCCCCCCTTTAATTTAAATTTTTTAAGAAAATTTTTTTTAAAAAACCCCTTTTTTAATTTTCCTTTTTTTTTATTTTTTTAAAAAAATTTTTTTTTTTTCCCAAAAATTTTTTTCCCCTTTAATTCCTTTTTAAAAAAAAAAAATTTTTTTTGATTATTTTTAAAAAACCCTTTTTATTTTTTTTCCTTTTTTTTCCCCTTTGGGTTTTTTTTCCTTTTTAAATTTAATTTTGGGGATTTAAATTAAAGTTTTTTAAACCCTATGATTTTTTTTTTTAATTTTTCTTGATTTTTTTTTTTTTTAATTTTCCCTCTATGATTAAATATTTTTTAACTTAATTTTCCCTTTTTTTGGGGTTTTAATTTTTTAATTTCCCCTTTTTTTTTTTTTTTTTTAAAAAAACCCCCTTTTTTAAAATTTTTTTAATTAATTTCCCCTTTTTTGGTTTTTTTTTTTAAAAATTAAAAAATTTTTTTTTTTTTTTTAAAAACCCCCTTTTTTTAAAAAAAAAAAACCCCTTTTTTTCAAAATTTAATTTTAACAAACCCTTTTTTTTTTTCTTTTAATTTTTCCCCTATTTTTTTTTTTCCCTTTAAAAAAAACCCGAAAAAATTTTTTTTTTAAAAAATTTTTTTTTTGGGGTTAACCCCAAAAAATTTTTTACTTTTTTTTTTTTAAAAAAATTTTTCCCCAAATTTTAAGGATTTTTTTTAAAAAAATTTTTTGGGGTTAATTATTTGGGATTTTTTAATTTTTCCCTTAAAAAAAAAAATTTTTTTTTTTAAAACCCTTTTTTTTTTTTTTTTTTTAAAAACCCTTTTTTTTTTTTTTCCCTTAATTATTTAAAGGTTTCATTTAACTTTAACAAAAATTTTTTTTTCCTTTTAATTAATTTTTTAAACCCCAATTTTTTAATTTTTTTTTTTTTAAAACCCCCTTGGGGGGGTTTTTAAAAAAAAAAATTTTTTTTTTGGGAAATTTTTGGATTTTAATTAATTCCTTTTTTTAAAAAATTTTTTTTTACTTAACCCCTTTTTTGGGTTTTAAATTTTTGTTTTTTAAATTTTTTTTGGGTTTTAAAAAAAAGGGGAAAAAAAAAATTTTTTATTTTTTTTTTTAAAAAAAAAATTTTTCCCTTTAAAAAAAATTTTTTTAAATTTAACAAAATTTTTTAAAAAAAATTTACTTTTTTTTTTAAAAACCTATTTTTAAAAAACCCCAAAATTTTTTTTATGATTTTTAAATTTAAAATTTTTTTGACTTTTTAATTTTTTTTTAAAATTAAAAAAATTTTTTCTATAACTATTCTAAATTTTAAAAAAAATTTTTTTGGGGGGAAAAAATTTAATTTTAAATTTCCCTTTTTTTTTCCTTTTTTTTAAAACTTAAAATTTAAAATTTTTTTAAAAATTTAACCCCTTTTTTTTTTTCCTTTTTTTTTTTTTTTAAAAATTTTTTTTTTTTAAAAAAAAACCCTTTTTTTTTTTCCAAAAAAAACCCCCCCTTTTTTTAAATTTTTTTTTTAATTTACCTTTTTTTTTTTTTTTAACAAAAAATTTTTTTAATTTTTTTTAAATTTTAAAAAAATTTTTGACTTTTTTAAGGAAAAAAAATTTTTTTTTTAAAATTTAAAATTTTTTCCCTTTTAAAAAATTTTTCCCTTAATTCCTTTTTTCCCTTTAATTTAAAATTTTTCCCTAATTCCCCAATTTTTTTTTTTTTAAAAAATTTTTTTTTTTTTTTTTTCCCCAAATTTCCCTAGGGAAGGACTTTTTTTTTTAAAAAAAAAATTTTTTTTTTAAAAAATTTTTTTTGGGGGTTTAAAACCCCCCTTTTTTAAAAAAACCCTTTTTAATTTTTTCCCAAAAAAAATTTTTTTTTTAAAAAGGGCCCCCCCTTTTTTTTAATTTTTTAATTTTAATTTTTTTTTTAATTTTTTTTTTCCCCCCAAATTTTTTTTTTTTTTTTCCCCCCCAAATGATTTCTTTTTTCCTTTTTTCCTTTTTTTTTTTTTTAAAAATTTTAATTTTTTTTGATTTTCCCTTTTTTTTTTAATTTTGATTTTTTTAAAAAAAACCCTTTAAGTTCTTTTTTTTAAAAAAATTCCCCAAATTTTTTTTTTTTTAAAAATTTAAATTAACTTTTTTTTTGGGGTTTTTTCCCTTTTAATTAACTTTTTTTTCCCTTTAATTTTAACCAAATTTTTTTTTTTTAAAAAATTTAATTTCCCCAAAACTATTTTTTTCCCCCCCCTTTTTTAAATTTACTCTTTTTTTTTTGTTTTTAAAAAATTTTTTTTTTTTTCCCCCCAAATTTTTTTTTAAATTTAACTTTTTAAAAAAAAAATTTTTTTTTTTTTAAAAAATTTTTTTTTTTTTTTTTTAAAAGGGAAAAATTAAATTTAAGTTTTTTTTTTAAAATTTTCCCTTTGGGAAAAAATTTTTTTTTAAATTTAACTTTTTTTCCCTTAATTTTTTTTTAAGAACCCCCTTTTTTAAAAAATTCCCCCTTTGGGTTTTTTCTTTTTAAGGTTCTTTTTTGAAAGGAATTTACTTTTTTTAAAATTTTTGATTTTTTTTTTCCCTTTTTTTTAAAACAAAAATTTTTTTTCTTTTAAGTTTTTCCCTTTTAAAATTTTTTCCCTTAAAAAATTTTTTTTTTTTTCCCTTTTTTTTTTAAAAAATTTTTAATTTTTTTAAATTATTTTTTAAAAAAAAAATTTTTTTTTGGGGGTTTTGGCCCTTTTTTTTTTTTTTTTTTTTTTAAAACCTAAAAAATTTTTTTTTTTTAAATTAATTTTATTTTTCCTTTTTGACTTTTTTTTTTTTTTTTGGGGTTTTTTTTTTTTTTTTTTGGGGGTTTTTTGCCCCCCAAACCCTATGAATTTGTTTTTAACTTTTTTTTCCTTTTTTTTTAAAGTTAACTTTTTTTTATGACTATTCTATTTTTTTTAAAAACCCAAGGGTTTTAAAAAAATTTTTAAAAAAAATTTTTTTTTTTTGGGTTTTTTTTTTTAAAATTCACTCAAAATTTTGGGTTTTTTAAAAAATTTTTTTTTTTTAAAATTTTTTTTTTCCCATTTTTTTGGATTTTTTTTTTAAAAAAACCCTTTTTTTTTCCCTTTTAACTTAACTTAAAATTTTTTTTGGGGTTTTCCTGATTTTAAACCAAAAAATTTAAAAAAATTTTTTTTTTTTTAAATTAACTTCCCAATTTTTGGGCCCAATTTTTTTTAAGTTAAAAATTTTTTTTTAAAAAATTTTTTTTAAAATTTTTTTTTTTTTGGGCCCCCCTTTTTTTTTTTTTTTTTTTCCCCCCCTTATTTTTTTTTTTTTTTTTTAAAAATTTTTTAAAAATTTTTTTTTTTTTTTTTTTTTTTTTAACGTTTTTTAAATCTTTTGGGTTTTTTTTTCCCCCCCCTTTTTGGACTATTCTAAATTTAAACGTTTTTTCAAAAAGGGGCCTTTTAAATTTTTTTTCCCCCTTTTTTAAAATTTTTTTTTTTTTTCCCTCTATGATTTTTTTTTTTTTAAAAAAACCTTTTAATTTTTTTTTTTCCCCCTTTTTTTAAAATTTTTTTAAATTAATTCACTTATGTTTAAAATTTAATTTTTTAAAAATTTAATTTTTTTTTGGGGTTTAAAAAAAAATTTTTTTAAAAAACCCCCCTTTTTTAAAAATTTCCCTTTTTTTAAATTTTTTTTTTTTTTTAAAATTTTTTTTAAAAAAATTTTTTTTTTTTGGTTTTTTTTTTTTGTTTTTTTTTTTTGGTTTTTTTTTCCCTTTATTTTTTTTGGAAATTTTTTTCCCCCCAAAACCCCTTTTCAAATTTTTAATTTTTTTTTTTTTTTTTTTTTAAAAAAAAAATTCCCCAAATTTTTTTTTTTTTTAAAAAAAAATTTTTTTTTTTTTTTTTTATTTTTTTTCCAAAAATTTAATTTTTTTTTAAAAAGGAATTTTTTTTTAAAAATTTAATTTTTTTAAAAGTTAATTATTTTAAATTTAACTTTTTTTTTAAAAAAATTTTTTTAAATTTTTTTTTTTTTTTTCCCCCCCTTTTTTAAAAATTTTTTTTTTAAAAAAACCCTTTTTAAAAAATTTTTGGTTTTTTTTTTTCCCCTTTTTTTGGGTTTTCCCTTTAACTTAATTTTAAATTTTTTTTTTAAAAAAAACCCAAATTTTTTTTTTTTTTTTTAATTTTTTTAAAATTAATTAAAAAAAAAATTTTTTTCCCGGGAAAAAAAAATTTTTTTTTTTTTCCTTTTTTAAAAAAAATTTTTTTTTTTTCCCTTAAAAAATTTTTTTTTTAAAATTTAATTTTAAATTTTTTTAAAAAATTTTTTTTTTCCTTCCCTTAAAAATTTTTTCCCTTTTTTTTTCCCAATTTTTTTAAAAAAAATTTAAACCCCCTTTTTTAATTTTAATTTTTTTTAATTTTTGATTTTAACAAACCCTTTTTAACTTTTTATTTATTTAATATCTAGGGAACTTAATATTGTTTTTTAAACTTACTCCTTTCAGATTTATATTTTTAATTAAACTTAATTTTTACTTTCTATTTACTTAACTTTTATTTTATTTTACTTTTTTTTACTTTTTTCTATTCTTTTAAAAAAAACCCTTTTTTTTGTTTAAATTGACTTTAACTTTTAATTCCCTTTTTGACATATTTTTTTCAACTACCTTGATTGTTTCTGACTTTAACGTTAACTTCACTCTTGATTGACTTTTTACTTTTTTTTTCCCTATGATTAAATTTCCTTTTTAACTTTAACTTTATTCTATGTTTAAAAATTAACTTAAATTTTTTTGGGAAAATTTACTTCTTTTAATTCACAAATTTAAAAAACCCCCTTTTATACCTATAAACCCTTCTGATTTTAACTTTTCCCCCTATGATTGATGGATATTTGATTTAATTAACTAACCTATGATGCTATGTTTTCTGACTTAACTTTAAATCACTCTATGTTTTCTTTTTATTTAACTTTGCACCTATATTGATTTTTTTTTAATTTTTATCACTTTTTAATGTTTTGGACATTCGACTTAACTTAAAACTCTATGTTTAATCTTTTCGTATTAAAAACCTTTAAACCCCCCTTTTTACTTTTTTTTTAATTTTTTTCCCTTTTTCTAGGGAATTGAAAAATTTAACTTTTTTTTGGGATTGACTATTTGATTTAAACGTTAAATTTCCCTCTATGATTGACTATGCCTTTTTTATTTAACCCCTTTATTGATTTTACTTTAATTTTTCCCTCTAGTTATTGCTATTGATTTTAAAAATTAAAACCAAAATTTTTATGTATTTGACAAAACCCTTTGAAATGTACCCCCCTTTTTACATTTTATTAACTATTTTACTTAATTTAATTTACTTTTGATTTAATTAAAAAACCCCTTTTTAATGACTATTCTGTTTTTAAAGTAAATTTAAATCTATGATTTTGACTTTCGATTTCCCTTTTCCCCTATGATTTATGACTTTTTAAACGTTAACCCCCCCTTTTTTATTTTTTTTAATTAAATTCACTCATGATTTTTTCTGATTTAACAAAATTCACTTTTGCCATTACTTTATTTAATTAAAAATTATTACTTATGTTTAAATTTAATTTATTTGGCTACTTTACTTAAAACTTCATCTATGATTGATTTTAAAATTTTTTTAACTTAATTTCCCTTTGTTAATATTCTGATTTTAACCATTTCACTCTATGTTGACTATGCTATTCTATTTTAACTTAATTTTTTTTGGGTTATTTTTTCCCAAAAAAAAATTTTTTTTAATTCTACTTTTTATTAAACCCAAATTAAATTCCCTTTTTTAAAGTTAATTCCCTCTTTTACTTACTATTTTTTCCTTAATTATTTTAATTTGACTTTTTGGGATTTTTTAATTTAACTCATTTATTTGACTTTCTGACTTTAATTTAATTCACTCTATGATTGATTTTAAATTCTGACTTTAATTTAAATTTTCTCTTGATTGACAAAATTTTTTTAACGTTAATTCACCTATAAAATTTTTTAATTAAATTCCCCTTTATTGTTCCTTTGTTTTTAACTTAACTTACCATTTACATATATTTTTAACAAATTTCTTATAGTATCTTACTTTATTAACCCTTTTGGGTAACTTTTCCCTTTAAAGTTCCCTTAATCTATTTTTGACTTTTTCTTTAACTTAACTTCCTTATTTGATATTCTGATTTAAGTTAACCCCCTATTTTTTGGACTTTTGATTTTAATTTAACTTCATCTATTAATTGACTACTTTTTTTTTAAAACCCCCATTTGCTTTTAAATTATTAAATTAAATTTAATTTATTTACTTAAATTTTTTATTTAAATTATTTTTAATTTTTTTAACTTTAAAAATTCTTTACTTAATAACTCACTTTAATTTTTTATTTTAAACTTAATTTTTCCCCCCAAAAAATTTTTAACGTTAACTTACCTATATTGCTTAATTCTATTTAATTTAAATTTCCTATGTTCTATGACTATTTTGATTTAACTTTAACTTTTTTTAAGGGTTTTGATTCTCTAAACTTAAATTTTACTATGATATTTTTAACTAACTTACCTTTTTTTTAATTTTTTTTAAAAAAACCTTTCTTTTAATTCTTTTTTATTATTTAATTATTTTGTTTTTGATATTCGATTTAACTTTAATTCCTCTTTTTATTGATTTTTACTTTTTTAAATATTTAAATTTTTTTTTCCCCCTTTTTAAACTTAAATTTTCCTCTTGTTTGACATCTTCCTTTAACTTTAATTTCCCTATGATTGACTATGACATTCTATTTTAATACTCTAATTACTTTCTTATTTACCCCTATTTTATTTCTTTTGATTTTTTCCCTTTTTTAAGGTTCCTTAAAGTTAATTCCTTAGTTAAAATTTGTTTAACTTACCTTATGTACTTTCATTTAAAATTTTCCCTTATATTAATTACTTTTTTTTTTTAACATTTTTACAGTTTTTTTTTATTTTTTCCCTGTTTATAGTTTTCTGGTTTTTTTTTATTTTGATATTCTGACTTAACGAAACTCACAAATTTGACTTTAAATTTTGTTTTAACTTCCCTTATGATTGACTTTTTTTATTAACATCTTTTTGACTATTTATTTTTTTTAATTACCCTTTGATTGACTATTTGTTTTAATCTTATTAAAATTTTTTTTCATTGATTAACTTTAACTATTATTATTTTTTAATTCTGATTTAACTTAAAACTTTTTGTTTGGACTTTTTTTCTTAATTAACCCTTATTACTTTTTTCTTTTTAATTACTATTTTTAATTCAATTTTTTTACTTAAATTTAAAATTACTTTGGTTTCTTAACTTAATATTTTTTTTTTTAAAGGGAAACTCATGATTACATTTTTTTAACTTAACTTCCTCTAGGGGAATATTTCGTTCCCCCCAAAAAATTATTTTGACTTTTATTTTAAACTTTAACTCCCTCAATTTGGACTATTTTTACCCAAAAACCCTTTTTTAGATTGACTTTTCTGATTTAACTTTAATTCACTATAAAATTTGCTATTTTTTTAATTTACTCTATGTTTTATTTTCGATTTTAACCAAACCCTATTTTTTTGGACAAATTTACTTAACTTAACCCCCTTGTTTAAATTTTACAAAAATTTAACTTTTTTATTTATTTTTTAATTAACCCCCCTTTGATTTATGAAACTATTTTTAAAATTTTAACTTCCCCTTTTTTACTTAACTTCTTTTTGGAAAATTACTTTTTATTTAAATTTTAACCCTTTTAATTATTTAAATTTTTTTTAAATTTTCACTCTATGATTGACTATTTTTTTAATTTTAATTCACTTATGTTTAATTTTACTTAAAATTAAATTTAAATTGCTTTTGACTTTATTTTAATTTCATCTATGATTGACTATGACTTTCTGATTTAACGTTAATTCACTTATTTTTATATGTATTTGATTTTAATTAAACTTACCTTTTTTTTTGGGCTTTAAAAACCCTTTTTAACTTTTTTTAATTAATTATCTTTTTAACTTTTTTTCTTTAATTTTTTTTTGATTTTTGTTTTATTCTTTTTTTTTTGTTTTTAAACATTTACTTAAAAAAAGGGGGGGGTTTTTTTTTTATTTAATTAATTTGATGACTATTGTTTAAAATTTAATTCACTCTATGATTTATTTTTTATTTTTTTCCCTTTTTTGATATCTGTTTTAATTTAAATTTCCCTCTTGTTTGACTATGATATCTACTTTAACTTTTCCTTTTTGTTGCTATTAATTTTAAAGTTAACTACATTTTCTTTATGATTTATTTTTTAAAAATTACTTTTTCTATTTTCTATTTCCTTTTTTTTTAATTGGATAATTCTAATTTTTTATTTACTTCTTAAATTACTTTTTGATTGTTTTTTTTAACGTTAATTACTCATGATTATTTTTTTAATTTACTTAAACCTATTTGTTTTAACTTTTTTTTTTAATTATTTGATATTAAATTTTTTTCTTTTTTTCCCTATGTTTTGATTTTTACTTAACTTTTCCTTTTTATTTTGATTTTAAACTTAACTTATTTAAAATTTTTTTTAATTTCTTTTAAACTTACCTTATTTACTATTATTTTTAAAATTTTTTGACTATCTTTTACTTAACTTAATTCACTCATGTTGACTTTTTTCTATTAAACCACCTTTTTAAATTGATTTTTCGTTTTTTTAACCCCTATGTTTGACTTACTTTCTCTTAACTTTTTCTTATTATTTGTTTTAAAATTTTTTTAGATTACTTATTTCTACTTTAAAAAATTCACTTTAAAAGATATACTTTCCATTTTAAAACCTTTTGTTTTACTTTTCCCTTTTTTTACTTAATTTATTTAACGTTAATTTACTCTTTTATTTGACTATTTTTTTAAAATAACTTTTTAATTATCATTTGATTTAAAATTTTTACTTTAATTCCCTTGTTTAATCATTTTCCTTAATTATTTACTCTTGATTGCTATTTATTTTAAAGTTTTTCTAACTTATTTTTTTTAAATTTTTGACTTTAACTTTTTTTTTAAAAATTTCCCCTTTTTAAATTCTTTTTGCTTTCAATTAATTTTTCAACTTATGATTTATATATTATTTTACTTTTTTAACTTTATTTATTTTAAATTGATTTTTTTTTTAATTTTCCCTTTTTTTCTTTTTTCCTTTAATTTAATTCCTTTAACTTAAACTTTCCTTTATTGAATTTAATCATGATTATTTCTTTTTTTTAAAACCCCCTTTTTTACTTTCGTTAAAAAAATTTTTTTTATATCTAAAAAAACCCCCTTTTACAAATCCTTTTAATTTTTTAACTTAAATTCTTTTAAATTTAAATTTTTTTACTTCTCCCTTTGTTAAATTTGACTTTTTTTTTTCCCCAATTTTACTTCATTTTTTTTTCTTACTTATTATTTGGGTTTAATTAATTTAATTATTTTTGATTGACATTTTACTTAACGTTAACTCACCTTGTTTCAAATTTTCTACTTTAACGTTATTCACTTATTTTGATTTTCCCATTTAACTTTAACTCACCCAAAATTTGACTTACTTTCTACTTAAGTTACTTACTTTGATTTTTAACTTTTCCCTTTTTTTTCCTTATATTCTTGATTTTTTAACTTAAAACTCTATTGACTTTTTTTAAATTTTTATTACTATGATTTTGACTTTAAACTTCTAATTTTTAATTACTTTTTTTATTTTTTTTATTTCCTTAATTTCTATTTTAAAAAATTTTTTTTAAGTTCTATTTAAATTTTAGATATTGATTTACTTTTTCCCCCAATTTGACTATTTTCTTAATTAATTCACCTTGATTGACTTGACTATTTGACTTAAAAATTACTCATGATTGAATGACATTCGATTTAACGTTAACCCTCTATGGAATTGATTTTAAATTTACTTTAAGGACTTCATTAAAACTTTTTTTTTAAAACCCTTGTTGACTATGACATCATTTAATTAACTTTTTTTTTTCCCCCCCCCAAACCCCCCCCCCCCCAACCCCCCCCAGCCCCCCAACCCCCAAACCCCCATTTTTTTTTAACAAAAAACCCCAAGAAAATTTAAAAAACCCCCCCCCCCCCCTTTTTTTTGTTTTATTTTTTTTTTTTTTTTTTGTCTTTATTTTTTAAACAAATTCCCCTTACTTTTTACTTAGTTTAACTTTTTCCCTTAGTTAATTCACTTTGATTAATTATTTTTGGTTTAACTTAACTTCACTTTATTTTGACTTGACTTTAACAAAAAATTACTTTAAATTGACTTTTCTTTTAACTTTATTACTCATTTTGTTAAAATTTTTATTTACTTAGTTTAACTTTTTTTTAATTTTATTTTTTTGTTTTAACTTACTTTTTTTGACAAATTTATTTTAATTAACTTAACTTCCCTTGATTACTATACTTTTTGACTTTATAATTTCCCTTTTTAGTGATTTTTTTTTTTAACAAAATTCTTTTTTTTCTAGTTTTCCTTTTTCTTATCCCTTTGATTATAAATTTGTTTTAAGAATTCCCAAATTTTACTTTTTTTTCTTTTTTTTTTTTAAAAATTTATTTAAATTAATTTTTAATAATTATTTTTTTTAAGTTTTTCCCTATTTTTTTATTTCTTTTTTACTTTGAAAAAATTTTTTTAACTTAATTCTTTTTTCTTTTTAACTTTAATTTCCCTTATTTATGACTTTCTATTTAATTCCCCTAGGGAAAACATTCTGATTTTAACTTAATTCATTTATGACTTTTGATTTAATTTTTTTCCCCTTTTGATTAATTTTTTTCCACTTAATTAAATTAATTTTTACTTAAATTTTTTTTTTACTTTAACTTACCCCCCTTTAGTATTTTTTTGTTCTTTTATTTAGTTTTTTTTAAAAAGCCCCTTTGACTTTAATTAACTTTTATATTCTTATTTGACTTTAACTTAACTTTAAAAATTTGAATTAATTTTGATTTTTTTTTTTAAAATTTAACTTATTTAATCTAGAATTCTCTTAACTTAAACTTCCCTTGATTGACAAAATTTTCTGATTTTAAATTTTAAAAATTTTTTGTTTACCCTGACTTAACTTTAACTTCCTTTTTTGAAAATTTTTTAACTTAACCACTTATTTAATACTTCTGACTTTAATTAATTCCTCTATGATTGCTATTTATTTTTAATTACTTATTTTATTTTTTATCTTTTAAATTCCTTTTAATTGGATTTTAACTTTTTCAAAAATTTTTTCCCTATAAATTATTTTTTTAATTTTAACAAAAATTTTTGGGGAAATTTACTTTCTTAATTTTTTTCCTTCTACTTTAACGTTATTTCCCCGATTGACTTTTATTTACGTTAACTTCACTCTATGATTTTTGGGTTCTTTTTAAACTTTAAATTTTCACTTATTTTTAAGTTTTTAAAATTTACTTCTAATTTTTTTTTTACTTCTTTTTTTATTAACTTTCACTTTAACAAATTTTTCCCATTCTTCTTTCTTTAATTATACTTTGATTAAAATTTGATTAATTAATTCACAAAATTAATTCTTTTTTTATTTTCTTTTTAAAAAAATTTTTTTTAACTTAAACTTCCTTTTTTGTTAATTTTCTCTTTAAAAAAATCACCTTAGTTTTTTCTTTTTAATTTTAAATTTTTTTTCCTTAATTATTAATTTTTTAAATTGAACTCCCCTTTTTTTTAACTTACCCTATTTTTCTTTTTGATAGTTAATTAATTATGATACTTATTTTTTACTTTAATTCATTTTTGACTATAATTTTTTTTTAATTCCTCTATGAAAAAAAATTTTTTGACTTTAACGTTAACCCCCATTTGATTCTATTTGACTTTAACGTTCCCCCGATTATTTTTTGACTTTAATCACCTTAATTGACATGACATTTGTTTTTAAACTTTAATTTCCCCTTTTTTGACTTTTCTGTTTAAACCCTTTAATTTATCTATGATTGCTAAAATTTTTTTTTTCCCGTTTGGCCACTTTTTAATTTTCCCTCTATGATGACTTGAATTACTTTTATTTATTAGTATTTTTTTTCCCTTTTAATTCACTCTATGATCTTCGTTTTAATTTTAACTTCCATTTTTGACTATTTTTTGTTTTTAAACCCTTTTCATTTTAAATTTTCTGTTTTAATAATTCACTTTAGGTTTGTTTCCCTTTTTAACTTTAATTAAATTATGTTGATTGATATTTCTGATTTAACTTTTAACTTTCTATGATTGACTTATTTCTGACTTAACTTAACCCATTTTGAAAATTTGTTTTTATTACCTATGATTCCTTTTTTTAATTAATTCCCCATGATTGACTATTTTTAACTTAAAACCCCCAAATTGACTAAAATTTTTTTAACGTTAATTCACTCATGATTGAAATTATTTATTTTTTTAATTCCCCTTTGGGCCCTTTTAATTTTAACAATCACTCTTTGATTACTTTTCTGTTTTAAACAACTTAATCATGCTTACTTCTATTTAATTAACCATTTTTCATACTCTTTAAGTTTTCCCTTTATTACTATTTTTAAAAATTTTTTCCCTTTTAAGGACTATTCTGACTTTAACGTTAACTTCACTTTATCTATTTTGACTTTTTTTTAAAATTTTAATTTTTTGATTGACTTTTTTGTTTAAAAAACTTCATCTTGTTTGACTATACTTTCCTTTTTAAACTTAAATTTTTTGTTTTTTTGGGATTTTAACAAATTTACTTTTAATTAATGCCCATTAACTATTCCCCTTTTTTATTTTTTTTTCCTTTAAAAGTTAACTTCACTTAGTTATTTTATTTTGCTTTATTTTCTTATTTAGAAAATTAATTTGTTTTCCCGCATCCTTTAGAAAAATTACTTTTTTTTTTCTTTTTTAAATTAACTTACCCAATTTTTTAAATTTTTTTTTCGTTTTAATTCACTCGGGGGATTCTTTATTTTCTATTTTTAAATTAATTCCCTCAAATTTTTAAATTTACTTAACGTAAAATCTAGTTTCTATTTTTCTTAATTATTTCTTATTGATTTTGCTTTTACTTTAACTACCTTTTTTATTTCTGACTTTAATTAATTCACTTTTTGACTATTTTGATTTAAAATTATTTTTTAAATTTATTTAACGTTAATTTTAAAATTTGATTTATGCTATTCTATTTTCTTTTTCCTTTGGGGGGAAACTTTTCTTAATTTTTTTTTAAATTTTATTTTAATTAAACTTCAATGTTTATTTAAATTTATTTTTTAAAAATTAACTCTATTTTATTGACTATTCTATTTAAGTTAATTTCACTCTATGAAACCTATTCATTTTTAAAATTTTCTCTATGTTTTATTTCTTTTTTTTATTTTTATTTGATTACTTACTATTCTGATTTAAGAACTTTTTTTTTGGACTTTTTAAAAACTATAATTATTTTTTAATTTATTCTATTACCTAACTATCAAATTTACTAATTTTTTTTTTAAAAACATTTCCCTTTAGACTATTTTAAAGAAAAATTTTTTTTTTTATGGACCTCACTTTAATTTTCCACTTAGTTAATTTTTCTCTTTTCTTATTTTTCCTTATTTTACTTTATGATTTTATTTCATTTATTTAATTTAACTTTTTTTTTAAAATTATTGATTTGACTTTCTTTTTCCCCCTTTGATGTTTTTTGGGTTTAACGTATTCCTTTTTTAATTTTAATTTTTAAAACTTTCTATGTTTCATGTTTAAATAACTTTCATATTGGAATTATTTACAAAAATTTTTATCCTTTTCTGATTTTTTTTTTTCCACTTTTTGGGATATGACTTCTATTTTAACAAAATTCCATGTTATTTTACTTTTTTTAATTTTAAACCTTTTTGCCCTTTTGTTTTAAACTTAACTTCACTTATTATGATTCTGATTTAATTAATTCACTCTTTTTAAAATTTGACTTTAACGTAACTTCACTTTTTTGACTATACTTATTTTTTTAATTCACCTTTGATTGACATTCTCTTTAATTTAATTCCTTTTTTGATTGACTTTTCTATTTAAAATTAAAACCCTCTGATTGATAAATTTGATTTAAAATTTAAATTCCCCTTTGTGATTTTTGGTTTTGGCCCTTTTAAAATTTTTTACTTTACTTTTTAATTTATGAATTTGATTTAACAAAAATTTTTTGCTATTCTGATTTAAAATTATTCCCTTTTGATAATTTTTTTAAAAAATTTTTTAAACTCATGATGATTTTTATTCCTATTTTACATTTTTTATTTTCCCTTAATTACTTTTTGATAAAAGCCTTTAGTTAATTCTTTTTGACTTTTTTAAAAATTACCTATGATTACTATGTTTAAAATTAATTTAAAATTTTTAAATTTTGATTTAACTTTAAACTCCCTTAGATGACTATTTTTTAGTTAATTACTTATTTGTGACTTTTTTTACTTAAAATTTAACCTATTAAATTTAAATTTAATTTTAACTTCACTCTATGTTTGCTATCTTTCTCGAAAAACCCTTATTAATATTTCCCTGACTTATTTTCTCTTTGATTACTATGATATTCTGATTAAGTTTAATTACCTAATTTTTATTTTATTTTTTTTTTCCTTTTTTTTAATTCTACTTAAAAAAAATTTTATTTGCTTTTTTTTCCCCAACTCCTTATTTTTCTTAATTTATTTTAATTTAATTACTTTTTTTTATTTTTACAAAACTTAATTTCACTTATTTTGTTTTAAATTTTAATTCACCCTATGATTGATTTGGCCCTTTTATTTAACTTAACTTACCTAAAAATTTTTTTTTTTTTTTTTTTTTGGACTTTTTATTTAAGTTAATTCACTCTATGATACTTCTTTTTAAAACTTCTTTGGGAATTGAATCTTTATTTTATTTAAATTAATTTTTTTTTAACTAATTTATTTTTGCAATTTTTTTTTAACCCCCTTTATTGATTGGACTTTTTTTTTCTTAACCCTTAAATTTTTGACTATTATTTTTACTTTAGTTCCCATTCTATTTTTAAATTACTTTGATTTACTTTTATTTAAAACCTTTATCTATGATTGTTTTAACTTTTCCCAAATTTAATTTTTAAAAGTTTTTACTTATAATTAGGGTTTTTTTGGACTTTAACTTTAAAATTTATTATATTGGGGGTTTTTGACTTTAACTTAACTTATCTTTTTACTTTTAATTTTACTTAATTAATTTTTATTTTACTATGACTTTTACTTTTTTACTATTCTTTTTTAAAAATTACTTAAAAACTTAAACTTTGTTTTAATTTTTCCTCTTAATTAAACTTTCCCTTTAATTACTTTTATTGTTTTCTGTTTTTAAAGTTAATTTTCCTGTTTAAAAACTATTTCTTTAACGTTAAATTCACTCTATGTTGCTTGATTTTTATTTTAAAATTAAATTTTAAATTTGATATCTTTTAACTTTTCATTTGTTTTTTCCTTCCCTTAACTTAATTAACTCTTTTTGATTGACTTTTTTTTCCTTTTTAAATCTAGGTTTGACTTTGATTTAAAATTTTAATTAATTTTATTATAGGGATTTCCTAACTTAACTTAATTCTTTATTTGCCCGGAATTTTACTTTTAACTTACTCATATTAATTTTTAATATTTTTAATTCCTTTTTTAACTTATTTTTTATTTTTTTCCCAAATTACTATTTTTATAATTTATTTTTACTTTTTCCCTTATTGATTAACCCTTTTAATAATTCCCCTATGATTTATTTTGTTTTTAAATTTTACTTTTTTTTAATTTTTTTTTTTTAAAACCCAAATTTACAAAAAACATTCATTTACTTAACTTTTTAAATTTAATTTTTGACTTTAATTAACTTCCCCTTTTTTACTTTTAAAATTTAATCACTTATTTATTTTTTTTAATTTTTTTAATTTTCTGATTTTAAATTAATTTAAACTTATGATTGTTTTCTTTTAACTTTAACTTCACTCATGTTTGACATGACTTTTCTTAATTTATTCCCCTATTTTGATTTTTGTTTAAGTTTTTCTAATTTTTTTTTTGTTTTAAATTTTTTCCCTATGTTAAAAATTTTCTTTTTAAATTACTAAATTTTTTTCTTTTAAAAAACATTTGTTTAAAATTACTTTTTTTCCCCTATTTACTTACTAACCCCTTTATAACTTTTAATTTACTTTAATAAAAAAATTTTTTTTAAAAATTTTTGGTTTTAATTTTTTAAACTTAAATTCAATTTATTTTGCTATTTTTGTTCCCTTAATTTCATTTGACTTAACTTTTTCCCTTAGTTTTAATTTTAAAGGAATTTACTCTAGTTTTTTATTTTGACTTTAATTAACTTATTTAAAATTTTTGTTAAGACTTTCCCTTTACTTTTTGATTAACTTTTTCTTTTGTTTTAAAAAGTTTTTTTTAACTTTTTATTTACTATTTTTTAACTTAAACCCAATTTTAATTCTTTAAATTTTTTTCTTAACCCTTTATTCTTTTACTTTAATTTTTCCCTTTGGGCTATGACTTTTTTTAAAAAAAATTCCTTTTTTCTATCTATTTACTTTTTCACTTGATTGTAGAATTCTGATTTAATTAATTACTCTATGATTGCTATAAATTTTTATTTAACAACCCCTCTTTTTGTATTTTTTGATTTTAATTATTTCCTTATTTTGGTATTTTTTAGTTTCTTAATTTAATTTTTGATTTTACTTTAACTTATTCCCTTTGATTACTTTAACTTAAAATTATTTAAAAATTTAAAACTGTTTCTTTAATTACCTATTTTTTCTAATTTAAACTTTAAAAATTTTATTTGACTTTAACTTAACTTCTTATTTAATGACTATTCGACTTTAATTAATTACTTTTTTTAATGACTTTTTAATTCCCTTAATTTCCTATTTTTTCAAAATTTCTTTTTACATGTATTTGATTTTATCCTCTTAAATTTATTTTTTTTTAAATTTTAAAATTTATTTATATTTTTAATTTTCTTTATTAATTTTTACTTTAACGTTAACTTCACTCTATGATTGACTATTCTGACTTTAACGTTAACTTCACTCTATGATTGACTATGACTATTCTGACTTTAACGTTAACTTCACTCTATGATTGACTATGACTATTCTGACTTTAACGTTAACTTCACTCTATGATTGACTATGACTATTCTGACTTTAACGTTAACTTCACTCTATGATTGACTATGACTATTCTGACTTTAACGTTAACTTCACTCTATGATTGACTATGACTATTCTGACTTTAACGTTAACTTCACTCTATGATTGACTATTCTGACTTTAACGTTAACTTCACTCTATGATTGACTATGACTATTCTGACTTTAACGTTAACTTCACTCTATGATTGACTATGACTATTCTGACTTTAACGTTAACTTCACTCTATGATTGACTATGACTATTCTGACTTTAACGTTAACTTCACTCTATGATTGACTATGACTATTCTGACTTTAACGTTAACTTCACTCTATGATTGACTATGACTATTCTGACTTTAACGTTAACTTCACTCTATGATTGACTATGACTATTCTGACTTTAACGTTAACTTCACTCTATGATTGACTATGACTATTCTGACTTTAACGTTAACTTCACTCTATGATTGACTATTCTGACTTTAACGTTAACTTCACTCTATGATTGACTATGACTATTCTGACTTTAACGTTAACTTCACTCTATGATTGACTATGACTATTCTGACTTTAACGTTAACTTCACTCTATGATTTGTCTATGACTATCCTGGCCATACTGTCGTGGGACACCATTCGTTTGGCACCCCATAGATATTCCGGAACTTAGATGACCTCGGTATAAAAGTCTTTTTTAATGTGTTATTTGACTCAAGTTCGGGATCGAATTCTAGGAAAAGGCAAATTGTCATTGCATGCCGACGTGTATTTCCCACCACAATTCATCTTCTCATACATTCCATAGAGTACATAACATTCCGCCAATAATTTGAATAGAATGTTTGGCTTATTCAACTTTGACGAGTATTGTCTTCTCTGAGAGCCGTTAGAAAGGTGTTCATATCTGCGGAAGCAGTGGATTCAGAGATCTAAGATGGGCAGCATTGCTAGCTAAATCCTGGAGATTGGAATCCCAAATCATCTCGTAATCATTTCAACTCTGTCTTTCCAACTTGTAACCTCTTCCAATATGTCCATCAACATTTTGGTTGCAGATTAAACTTTGCGAAACGAGTGGTTTAACGACATCACTTGTTTTGTTGGTCGATTCGGTGATAGTAACGACGACTGAAGTAGTGTCGGGTTTGTATCGTCGATATCTAGACACATATTCTTGTTGGTCGATTCGGTGATAGTAACGACGACTGAAGTAGTGTCGGGTTTGTATCGTCGATATCTAGACACATATTCTTGTTGGTCGATTCGGTGATAGTAACGACGACTGAAGTAGTGTCGGGTTTGTATCGTCGATATCTAGACACATATTCTTGTTGGTTGATTCGGTGATAGTAACGACGACTGAAGTAGTGTCGGGTTTGTATCGTCGATATCTAGACACATATTCTTGTTGGTCGATTCGGTGATAGTAACGACGACTGAAGTAGTGTCGGGTTTGTATCGTCGATATCTAGACACATATTCTTGTTGGTTGATTCGGTGATAGTAACGACGACTGAAGTAGTGTCGGGTTTGTATCGTCGATATCTAGACACATATTCTTGTTGGTCGATTCGGTGATAGTAACGACGACTGAAGTAGTGTCGGGTTTGTATCGTCGATATCTAGACACATATTCTTGTTGGTCGATTCGGTGATAGTAACGACGACTGAAGTAGTTCGGGTTTGTATCGTCGATATCTAGACACATATTCTTGTTGGTCGATTCGGTGATAGTAACGACGACTGAAGTAGTGTCGGGTTTGTATCGTCGATATCTAGACACATATTCTCGTAAAGTTTTATGGTAAGGATTTTTTTCCTCTAATGAGATGTCGTTTCGTTCTAAGATACAGCTGTATTTACTTTTTCTTCGTCTATGACGACTATGGATTTTACAATAGAGTCCACGGTCCTTTGGCATTGAGTCATTGTTCTCCATGTCTAAAACATGCTGAAAAGGACTTGTTTTACCAAGGTTGATAGAGTGGGATCGAATGACGGTACAAATCCTCCTTTTTTAATGATAATGTTTCTTGCTTCCTTACGATCTCTGTTCGGAGCATCCATTGAGATCCCGGAATATCTTTTCAGATCCCGGAATATCTGTAGAGACATCTTGGAAGCACTTCTGGGAATGTTCATAAACACGAGGTATTGAGTGTTCAAACTTATATTTCCATCTTATTTGGGTGGGGTTTTTTTTTGGGGGGGGGGGGGGGGGGGGGTCTTTTGAACGACGAACTTCTTACACTTCCTTTTCTTCTTTTTTCGACAACATTTAAAATCATCTTACTTTATTCCATGAATTCACCCTATCTATAGTTATTGCCGGTGTTTGACAACACTATAAAATCCGTTTTGAATGTAGACATCAGGTGCCTATAGAGTTTGTTTGATTTTTTATTATGTTAATACCTTCTAACAAAAAAACAGTCAAAAGCCTTCTAACAAATGCTAACGATATCTGAAGGCTTCATATTTCAATGATACATGTAACCAATAGGAAAAGCTTCATGCAAACAGAAAAAAAGATAAGACTACGAAAAAATGCATAAAAATTAGTTGAAAAAAAAAACTAAAAAGACAGAAGATTGGGGAAAAAATGATACAAATGGGTAAAACAAGATATAATTGCAATAATGAGTGAAATTTGTAGACGAGTACAGTAAAAGGAATAAAAATGAGTATGAATGATCAAGTAACAATTAAAATAAGTAAAAAGGAATGAGTAAACAAGGTAAACAAGAAATACCTTTCGGATTATCCTGAAAGAAATATAGTTTTATATATTAAAGTCACACCAAGGATTATCCTGAAAGAAATATAGTTTTATATATTAAAGTCACACCAAGGATTATCCTCAAAGAAATATAGTTTTATATATTAAAGTCACACCAAGGATTATCCGATATATGCGATATATATTGATTTTTGTTTGAACATACATTGTAATATGATAATGACACTGAAAGAGCAAATATTTATATTTGTAATTGCGATATATTTGGATCACGTGTGTTAAGTTCGTTAGGTTTCTCTAAAATGTTACTTGTTATAATGTAACATTGTATTTATAAACAATAAAAGAAACAAGTGAAACAACCCAAAATGGGTAAAACTAAACAAATAATGAACACAGCGAGCACAAAAAGCGTTATCATAAATGAATAATGGGTAAAACGAGTAAAAATAAATAAATATCGAGCGCAAAGTAGTTAAACGAGTAAAATGAGTTAAATGAAAAAAAACAACAATGGGTAGATAAATAAAACATATTATGATATATGAGAAAAATACGTAAAGATAATTAAAAACGAGTAAACAAGGAGTAAGATAGTAAACAAGGAGTAAGATAGTAAACAAGGAGTAAGATAGTAAACAAGGAGTAAGATAGTAAACAAGGAGTAAGATAGTAAATAAGGAGTAAGATAGTAAATAAGGAGTAAGATAGTAAACAAGGAGTAAGATAGTAAATAAGGAGTAAGATAGTAAACAAGGAGTAAGATAGTAAACAAGGAGTAAGATAGTAAACAAGGAGTAAGATAGTACACAAGGAGTAAGGTAGTAAACAAGGAGTAAGATAGTACACAAGGAGTAAGGTAGTAAACAAGGAGTAAGATAGTACACAAGGAGTAAGATAGTAAACAAGGAGTAAGATAGTAAACAAGGAGTAAGATAGTAAATAAGGAGTAAGATAGTAAACAAGGAGTAAGATAGTAAATAAGGAGTAAGATAGTAAACAAGGAGTAAGATAGTAAACAAGGAGTAAGATAGTAAACAAGGAGTAAGATAGTAAATAAGGAGTAAAGTTTAAGTAAACCTAATGAATAATCACTACAATGAGCAAATCATGAGTCAAGTGAGCACATCGTGTAATGAGTAAATGTTTTGTAAAATGAGCAGAAAACGAGCAAAATTAATACATAATGGGCAAAATGTATTAAAAATGAGTATAATTATGAGAAACCAATTAATTTTTAAAAAAATGTTTAAATGGGTAAAACTTATAAATAATGAGTAAATAATTAGTACAACAGGTAATTGATTGAGTAAAATAGGGGATAAAATGGTTATAATGGATAAAATAAGCGGAAAATGAGGATAATGCAGAATCTGGATTCAAATTCATTATAACTCTCTGGGTACACTTATGTATGATACAACAAGTCAGATTCTTTATAACTCACTTAGTACACAAATGTATGTTATAACAACTCAGATTCTTTATAACTCTCTTAGTACACAAATGTATGTTACAACAAGTCAGATTCTTTATAACTCTCTTAGTACACAATTGTATGTTATAACAAGTCAGATTCTTTATAACTCTCTTGGTACACAATTGTATGTTATAACAACTCAGATTCTTTATAACTCTCTTAGTACACAATTGTATGTTATAACAAGTCAGATTCTTTATAACTCTCTTAGTACACAATTGTATGTTACAACAAGTCAGATTCTTTATAACTCTCTTAGTACACAATTGTATGTTATAACAAGTCAGATTCTTTATAACTCTCTTAGTACACAAATGTATGTTATAACACGTCAGATTCTTTATAACTCTCTTAGTACACAAATGTATGTTACAACAAGTCAGATTCTTTATAACTCTCTTAGTACACAAATGTATGTTACAACAAGTCAGATTCTTTATAACTCTCTTGGTACACAATTGTATGTTATAACAAGTCAGATTCTTTATAACTCTCTTAGTACACAAATGTATGTTATAACACGTCAGATTCTTTATACCTCTCTTAGTACACAAATGTATGTTACAACAAGTCAGATTCTTTATAACTCTCTTAGTACACAAATGTATGTTACAACAAGTCAGATTCTTTATAACTCTCTTGGTACACAATTGTATGTTATAACAAGTCAGATTCTTATAACTCTCTTAGTACACAAATGTATGTTACAACAAGTCAGATTCTTTATAACTCTCTTGGTACACAAATGTATGTTATAACAAGTCAGATTCTTTATAAACCAACATGTTGATATCATAAGGGTAATATAGATACAATGATATATACATACAAAATACAGAAAACTAAACATTTTGTAGATAACAGACAGGGAAATAAAGATAAAATGATACATGCATAATACAAGAAGCTTAATACATTGTAGCATATAAATAACCATAATCTATGACATCTCACAACACGTATTACTAAGGGTTTATTGTAATTTCAAATGAGCATGGTAATATTGTAGCAATACAATTGGATAAACCAAATACTTGGTAGCATTTTGCTAACGGTTGATTGTAATGTCAAAAGATGGCATTATAAATCACATAAGGCATGCAATCTAGTAAAAAATAAGGCTGGCATTTAATACAAAGTATCGTCTTTGAATTGTAACACAATTTGATCCTTTGTACGAATTATACGCCTTAGAGTTACAGCGCCATTGGTATGCCTAGTTGGAATAGAGTGTCCTTGAGTTTTGAGTTATCAAATAGTAAAAGAATAACAAACGACATCAATGAATTTTATACTTTTAATTGACCTATAGAGGTCATGGCTTCCAATAACCCTCATGAACTCTGAGAGTAGAAGCCCACGATATGGGTAACAGCAAAATTCGGCGCCGGTAAGGAAGGAAGCCATGACGATTGTAGAATCATAGAGGACTGCGACACTGCAAAAACACAAACAAAACAACAGCAGTACTCCTTAACACTTAAACACAAAACTTATTTAATATGGGAGGGAGGGTGGGAATCAAATTCAATACTCCCTGAAATTACATTCAAGTTCGTAAATGTCGGGCTGATTACCGGAAGAGTAAACAACAAAGGGAGATAACTCCTCTTCAAATTTCTGGGACACACTAATGACGGGAACCAAATAGCAGGCATACCAATGACAGGAACCGAATCGCGGTCAAATTACATTGGATAACCTAATTTAATATGTTACTCTATTAAATTCATATAAAAGAGCATCAACTGTTATGTTTGATCCCACTGAATTGGCACAGGGTTGCTGTCACCGTTCTGTGGACGGACTGACTGTTCTTTTTCTAATCTAATCTTGATTTTTATGATTTGTTGACATATGTAAGTCGCTAGTGAAGTTAATATCTTTATTATTCATCCTAAAAATATGAATAGATAGGAGAAATTCTAACTTCGAATGATGAAATAAAACGAAATAAAATTAAATAGATACCTAATTACTGAATATCGTTGTTAATTTTT